>NW_007093168.1:73166-98521 GCF_000164805.1 Carlito syrichta
TATCAGAGGATAGAGCATGATCACTGCTGCGAGGCAAGACTTGTGGTGTGTACTCCCCTCTGGCCAGTGTTCACGGGAGCTTCTGGTACTTCCTCCAGGCAGGATAGAGAAGACATCCGCCATGTCGATGCATATCTTGTTAAGTGCTTTAGCAAAGTGCCACATTGGTGACAGCCATGCATCTGTGCTCAACCCACTACAAATCCCGGAGTGTGCAGTCACTTCCCAGGTTCCACGGGCACAGGATGCCTTTGGCTAGAGAATGGATTACAACCAGGAGACAGAGCCTTAGGAAGGACAGTGGGAGAGTCCAGAAACTGGCTTCAACGTGTCTGGGAGTGGGCATGTGACAGTTGACATCCTCACTTGCTGGACAGGATTGGACGTTTGTGCTGCATGGTGTGACATACTGCGGTATTAATCTGAAGGAAAATAGAGTCTGGCCCCCTATTGTACCATGTGCCAAAGTCCAGACATTTTCAAGACTTAGGAAAGACATCTCAGGAGATGACAAGTGCATGCAGTCCAGGGCTTGGAGAAACCTTGCTCACCACGACCAAGCACTTGAAACAGCAAGAAGCTCGTGTGACAAAAGCCCAAGCAAAGATGGCAGAACACTCATGGATTTGGGAGAAAAACTCCAGAGAGATGAAGTGTAAACTCAGGCAGGTGACAAGACCCCCGAGGAGTGGGTACATGCTTGTGGTTGGGAAACATGGGAGGAGATGCTAGAAAGCCGAGTATTTGTGGAAATGCACGTTCGATGAACACTGAAACATCCCGGCCGCATAGGAAGCCTTGCCGGCGCGGTGGGAGCAAGGCTCCCCTTCGTGACTGGGGAATGCGATTGCCACAGGGGTTTGGATTTGGGGAAGGCCATCGTGATGTTAATGGAATCACTCTAATTTCAAACAATACAAAAAACACATATACCCCAAACAGCAATCCCTCTGCTAGTAATTCATCCCAAGGAATGAAATTTTAACAAAATACATTTGTCTGACATCTGTCCAACACAGCATCCCTCTGTTAGTACCTTACCTCACAGAAGAAATCACCAGTTGGTCACACACCACCTCTAGCTCCACTCTGGTTCCTGGAGGTCTGTGTTCTGTGTCTGGGACACAGAACCACACGGCGGTCATTGTTGTGGCCTGTGCCCTGGAGGCCTGTGTTCTGCCGTTAGGGACACACAACTACATGGTGGTCGCTGATGTGGTGTGTGTCCCAGAGGGCTGTGTTCTGTGGCCAGGACACAGAACCACACAGTGGTCATGGATGTGGCCTGTGCCCTGGAGGCCTGTGACCTGCCATCTGGGACACAGAAGCACACAGGGGTCGCTGATGTGTGTGTCTTGGAGGCCTGTGATCTGTGGCTGGGACATAGAACTACATAGTGGTCGCTGATGTGGCATGCACCCTGGAGGCCTTCCATCCGGGACACGGAAGTGCACAGGGGTTGCTGATGTGGTGCACGCAGTTTCCTCGAGGTCAGCAGCTCATCCCCCTGGGCATCATCACAGAGCTGGTACCATGGCTGTGACACAGGTCTGGGAGCCAACACATGGGAGGGTGTCTGCAGTGGTGTTCCTGGGGTTGGCGAAAGAGCTGGAAACAGAGAAGGCTCCGTGCTGCCTATGGTACAGCACTGGCCGCGATGGCTTGAAGCATGAGGTCCTGAGACAGCGAAGGAAACACTTACTGAGCCACGCCAAAAGTATCATGCCTCTGCTGGAAATAATGACATGGAACTATGTCTTTTGGCTCGGAGAGTCTCTCATGGACACAGCCTGTACTCCCAGCACTTTGGGAGGCCGAGGTGGGAGGATCACTTGAGGCCAGGAGCTCTACAAAAAATCAAAAGAGAAAAGTGTGTCTAAATCTCATTTTGTAAAAACAATGGCAGACCTTCTTCTGTGTGTGTGTGTGTGTGTGTGTGTGTGTGTGTGTGTGTGTGTGTGTGTGTATACACACAGGATACTCTGAGCCTCAGGAGAACTACACAAGCACTAGGGTGCTAACCTGATCGGGCCCCCGTGAAGCGAGGGGCTTGAAAGGGGCTGATGGTAAGTGCACTGAACACCAGGAACAGTACTGCTGGGCTTGGGGCTGGGCGTACCCCACGTGCCCCCAGAACCCCCTTTGGCATCAGCTTGTCCGCTGGGCCGCCTGCAGGATGAGGTCACTGCCGCAGTCCCAGCACCGCACCCCGACAGCGATGCGCTCAGGATGGCGCCACAGGATCGGAAACCAGTCGAAGCCAGCCGGCTCCCAACCAAAGCCAGGTGGCAGCGTGAAGCGAGCGGAGGAGGAGGAGACCCCTGGGCTGACTGGCTTCCTGGGGGATGCATGCGGGCCTTAATTTGAAAGGAAACGGTTACTTCGGCTCTCGGAGTTTCTGTGTAATACCCGATGCCGCCTCCTGCTCCACGTGGTTTCCGAGGCCCTCCCACACCCGGCGCGGCCGGCCCTTCTTGCACACGCCCAGCATTCGGCCTTTTACGACACTCATCAAAATGTGCTTTGTTTTCGCTATTTGTGCACTTATTTAATTCTTTCCGTTAGTTTTCCAGTTACTTTAGATGAGAGACTTGACTCAAAGTCAAGTGTACCAACAGTATCTCAGTGTGCTTTTCTGTCTTCCGAGTAAGCAATCTACCAAAATTACGGGCGATGGTGAGATTCTGTGTCTTGAAACTCCCAGGATTGGAACAGGAGGATGTTTTAAGTCACAAGACGCTGTGCTTCTGCCTTTCAGGTCCTGATCAAGTGTGTCGTGGCCCTGCAAGGGCTTCCTGGTGTCGTCTTCTCCAAGAAGCACTCCGCGAACTTCGAGAGTGTGCAGCACATGGTCGCCTGCTGCGTCTTCTACATCACAAAGGTATCTGTGTCATCCGCCGTCTTGTGCCGGGAAACTTAGGACAGCGCTGATTCGGAAAGCCATCACAGGGAGCAGGGCGCTGTTGGAAAGGCTCCCCAAGCACGTTTGGAGGAAAAGCGAGCGTGGAGGCCAGCCCTGCTGCCCTTCCTGATGACGTGGTCGCATCTCATAGACCACACCTGATGTCACCGAAGGAGCGTCCGTGTGTCTCATAGGCATTGTGTGTGGTCACACAGAACCCATCTATTTCAAAGCCCCGAAACGTTAATTCCACGTTTACTTTCCCGCAGTAAACTGGGTGTCATCTTGTTGGGCAAATTGGGACTGTGCCGATGGTGAGTTAGTTCTGGGCGTCTAAGCCTGGGTGGTGACACGGGCAAAATGGGACCCGGACAGCACACTGGCTTTTCATTTTGCTTCACCCTTCAACACATGTTCACAGGCCATCCGTCTATGCCAGGTCCTGTTTTGGGCCCCTGGCCACATACTCAGGAGTGAGAGGGAACCCCTTGGCTGCTGTGGGAGGAGGCCGTCGGGCCATGGATGGCACTCGGGTTCTAGCGAGGGTGGTGGCCAGACGGTGGTGGCACAAAAGGAGTGCAGGAAGATCACTGCTACGGGGGGCACAGCTGGAGACGGTGCCACTCAGGAGAAGGAACTCGGATGAGCTCCACGCAGGTGTCACAAATTCAAATCCTACTGAGACATGCAGGTAGAACAATATGTGAACTGGCTGAAGTGAGACAAGGCTCGCTGGGTCCTGGGACTCCCAGGAGAGTGGGCACATCTACCGGTAGCACCGACACTCATTGACATAAAACCAGCGCCATCCCACAGAGCGGATGGCTAAGAGGCGGAAACCAACACACACATGTGGCGTACTCCATGCAGCTGCACACAGGATAAATAAAAAGAAAGCAGTGGGGGCAGACAGATGCCGGGGCTGGGCCTGCTTCACAGAGGGGTGACGCCGGCCCAGAAGAAAGGAGGTGCCAAGACAGGAGGAGGAGGGAGCAGGAGGGCCTGCCAGGGCGAATGAGCTTGGGGACCACGGTCAGGCCTAGCTTGTAGCTGAGTGGGCTGTTGAGAGTGGGAGACCTTCGTGTGGGCAGTGGATTCCCCTCCTGTTGACTCGCGAGGAAAGTGTCTCTGGTGCATTGATGTAGGTGTGCCTGGCACCTATACGCTGGTGTGCCTGCTGGGTATACATTGGGGTACTGGCACGTGTTTATAGGTGTGCCTGGTGTGTACCCATAGGTGTCCCTGGAGTGGCAGCCCTAATTCCCCCTACAGTTGCTCTCAGTGTGGTGCAGGGTCCTTAAACTCTGCCTCATCAGCTTTGTCCTGCAGGTCCGACTTCTTTTTTTCATGTTTCAGTTTCATGAGATTAACATGGGCCTCCATTGCTGACCGACCCTCCAGGTGTGACCCTGCTGCCTGGTCTCCTGGTATCTCCTGAGCCCCGTGTACCTCCGCAGCTGAGACCAAAGGAGAGAAGGCAGTGGCTCATCCTCGCTGGCCCGAGGCCCAGCCCTGAGAGGTGCTTCAGAGGCTTAGCTGGCAGAACCCATGCTTCTCCTCAGGGCAGGGCGCTGCTCGCCTGTGTTCTGTGGCTTTGCGGGACCTTCCAACCTGGCCAGAGATCTGGAAGGGCGCTGCGCAGGCAGGCTGCCGTGGGCCCCCACCAGGCAGGGCGTGTGTGCACTTCTCGGGAGGTTTGGCAGCCGAGGCCTTCTGCCCTCCGCCTTGGCAGAGGCGTCATTGTTGGCTGGCTATTCACGGTCTGCTCTCAGGAACAGATGATTCCGTTCCTTCCACTGCTCACGGCGTCACCACGGCTGGAGAGACCTCTGAGATCTGGTTTCTTAGATGCCAGGGACCTCTAGCTGTTTGTTGAAGAGGGAAGTCACTCCTCACCACGGGACGTGGCCGCCGAGGGAGGGAGAGTGGGCAGAGACGGAAGGACTGTGCCACTGCGTTTAGCAGCATGGTACAAAGGCAAAGGGAACGTCTAAGGAGATGCCATCAGATGGTCTCCAGGCAAAGCAAGCAGCGGCACAACTCTTCTCTCGATGAACAAAACATTTCATTTTTGACTGGAAAAAGTCAACAGAGGAGGATGAGGTTATGGCATCTGGAGTCAAACCTGGAAGCTCCAGAGGTCCCTCCCGCCGGGTCCAGCATCCCTGGAGGCAGTGGACACGCTCAGAAGGTGGGTCCAGGGGTTTGACTCAGAAGCCAAGGAAGGCCAGAGGCCTAAGAAGAGACAGACGGAGAAGGGGCAGCTCCTCCACCCGGCGGATGAATGTAGGAACACACATGGAAGCACACGTGGGGGAGGTTCCCGAAGTCAAAGGACAGGGACAAAAATGTTTCCAGGCCCAGAAAGGAGTTATTGGGAACGGAAAGAGAATCAGTTAGCTTCAGAATTTGGATCAGCAGCCCGGGAAGCAGAGACGCTGGAATGGCGTCCGTCGAGCTCGGAGGGGGAGGACTGAGGCCCAAGCATCAACAACCAGGAGAGACGCTGCTCCTTGGTCGGGGCGAGAAGCGCTTTCGGAAGCGCGGCCTTCAGAACGCAGCCCGCCCACAGGCTTATCAGAGGAAGACGCTGGCGGACTGCTGGGCCACACGACAGTCAGTTCGGAACAGAAGCCCCACGACGGGCAAGACAGGAAGGTGAGGGACAGCGGGAGCACAGAGCCCTGCGATCTGTGTATTACGAAAATTAAAGTGACCGTCATGACGGGACCAGGACTTGCAATATAGATGCCAAGTAGGGATTCTTGACAGAGAAGAGTCAGCCCTGGACGAAGAGCTTCCCAGTGACCCAGAATGAAAACTCCCATGCTGCGGGGAGCAGAGTATGAGCCGAGAGAGATCCTTGGGGCATGGTTGTGTGTTGTGTGTGTGTTTGTATTACAGATGACTCGAGGACATGCAGCCATGAGCAGAACTCTGCAGCATGGTAGGACTTCTAAACTGAGGGGGGGGAGAAAGTCAGCAGGGAGGAATGAGGGAGAGAAACGGGAAAAAATGGCAGGGAGGAAAAAGGTGGCAAATCCTGCAAGAGCCAGAAGGAAAAAGAAACAGTAATCAAGAAGGAAGAACTAAAATGAAGCATCGTCATCACTTGACTACGCACGAATGACCTCAGAAGACAGAGATTGCCAGAGGGGATAAAAAGTCAGGTTCAAATGTCAAGAGACACACCTAAAACATGGCGAGCAATGGTCGAAAAGTCAATGAGTAGCTAGGGGCCCAGTCAGATGCAAACACAGATCCAGGAGTGGCCGCTTCGATGTCAGAAGAAGCGGAGTTCCGGGCCCCAAACGCTAGTCAGGTCAGAGAGTGCCACTTAGGCAGGCGCTTCAAGTTTGTCCTGCTGGGTTGCCCTTCTCGGCCTGCGAGTCTCATCCTGGCTACCTTCTGGTCTTAGGACAGAGTCTCGTTGTCAAGTATGAAAGACCAAAGCTGAATTAAAACCAAACTTGGATTTTTGTAACGGTACATGAAGGCAGAAAAACTATAAGATTATATGAAAAACGCTTCACCAGGCATTTTGCAGCACCTAGCAGTCTTTCCTAATAAACTTCTAATAAACCAGGAATGCAGGGAAGCTATTGAATGATGACAAAGACATTTACCAACACTGGCAAACGCCATATTAAAACGACCCATTTCTGAAGCCATCTCCTTAAAAATCAGGCATGAGAAAGAGATGCTGACTCTCAATAGTGAGGGTCAGTATTTTCAGAGGTTCTTTCTCATGCAACAGAGAGGATATGAAGTAACTTTATAATTTTAGAAAAGCGCGATTTATCTGAAACTTTAGAGGTCTGAAAAAGTCATGATAATCTAGTAAAAAATAACTAGGTTTATAAAGAGACTATATAAAGTGATTTTAGTATGTAGTACACTTACAAATGGATAGGTTTTTTTGTGGGTTTTTTTTGAGTTGGACCCTCACTCTGTCACCCAGACTGGAGTGCAGTGGCCGCTCCCGGCCACCGCAGCCTCAGCCTTCCAAGTAGCTGGAACTACAGGCGTGCACTACCACACCCAGCTAATTTTTTGATTTTATTGTAGAGATGAGGTCTCGCCAAGTTGCCCAGGTGGGTCTTGAACCCACGGGCTCAGGCAATCCACTCACCTCAGCCTCCCGAGCCCGGCTGGCTTTTTTTTTTCCTAATGCTAGCATTAGTCAGTTAGAAATGGAGAGGGTAGGACACAATATTCTAAACTTACCAACACGCTAAAGAATCTAAATAAAAGAACTGTGGAATCTTACTGAGGGACACAGGCTAAGATTTGCATATATGACAGACCACATCAAGTCCCTGGATGGGAAAGCTTATTGTCATAGAAATGTAAATCCTTCCTGAAATAATATTTAAATTTAATATACTTCTTATCAGAATTCCAATGGGATTTCTCTAGAACTGATTAGAATAACTTAAAGGTTCTTGAGGATATTAAAATTTGCCACGAGGCCACTTTAATGAAAAATAATGTTGACAGAGTATTGGGCAACTGGTTCAGCGGAGAAGAATGCAGCATCCAGGAGTAGCTGCAGGTCCCCAGACGACATCAATGTGTGGCAAGCGTAGCAGCATTCGTTTAATGAAGGTGCTGACATAACTAACCGCCCACCTGAATGTAAACAAAGCCCGAGCCCACCTTATACCACATGCAAAATAAAGTCCACAGAGATTCAAGGAGCTTTGTATGGATGCAGAGCTGGGGACTCCCAGGGCACAGAATTCAAAAGATACGCCGAAAAAGTCAGACAATTAAAAAGTAGGCCAGCGAACACATTTTTGCAGCTCGCTATCGTAAGCGAAGCCTAAGGCAAATGCTCGGCTGGAAAACATGACAGACATATTAACAATAATGACCTCAGAGAGTAAATCGATGAGAAGATATGAGAAAATTTCCGTGTTTTGGAAAAGAAGGATCAAATTCATCTTCATTTATGGAGGGCAAAACGCAGCATTTTAGGGGCCTTGAGGGTGGAGCAGTGGACACACACCAGGAGGTGAATGGTCATCCCCTGCAGTCAGAGAAGAGTCACTGAGTTCTCCATGTCCAGCCTGATGTGACGAGAGCTGCATTTCAGAAAACAGACGCCACCCTGGTTGCACAGCAGCTGGTAGCCAGAGGGAGCTGAGATCAGCGCAGGGGCGGAGGCAGAGGCGAGGGATGTGGCCTCACCTGGTGGGGAAGAGGTGGAGGGCGGGAGCTGAGAGGCTCTGGGAGTTGTCCTCAGGTGGAGCCGAGGCCTGGGACTCTGCGGACACAGGCACAGAGCAGGGAGGGGCGCAAGGCCAGCCCGCAGCATCCAGGCCAGGGGGAGGGCTGTGTGTGGGTAAGGGGAGTGGGCAAGAGGTTCCCAAGAGCCTGCGTCTGGGGGATCGGAGAAGTGGCCGCCATAGTTGGCCGCGTAGCCCTGGAGCTCAGGAGAGGACAGACGTGTGTGAGTCAGAGTCGTGAGCACCTGGACAGTGCCTGCAGCAGCAAAAGGTGCAGAGTGGGAAAGACTGAGGCTGCCCATGCGTCCCCAGGGTGCACGTTGCCAGGGAAGGGCTGAGAACCACCGTGAGTCTCCAGAGTGCAGGGAGTCCAGGGAAGGGCGGGGAGCCTTCCCAGAGCCGCCAGGTTGCTTGTCGTCTGGGTTTTAGTCTGGCTTCCAGATGCCGGGCAGGAGGGAGAGAGGAAGAGTTTGGCTGGTGCAGTGTGATTCTGTCATTTCTAACACCTCTGACCCCGAGACTCCCTGCTGCTGTCACCCAGTGTCCCCACTGAAGGCCAGGCCCCACAGAATCCAACAAACCCTTTGTTCTCCAGTGTGTGGGTTCATACATGAGTGAGTTACGCTGGGTCCGACGTGCTCCTGGTCCCTTTCTCTAGAATCTGCTCATCTGCCTGGTGCCCCCGACTCTTCCCGGGGGATGTCCTGCTTGTGTAGGGACAGGCCTGATCACACGCTCTGGCGCCGGAGGCTGACTCCCTGAGTACAGGGCCACCTCTGAGCCTGGGAGAAGCCCCTCCCTTCACACTGGGCAGCTGGGCTGACTGTGCATGCCCGTCTTGCTAGCCAGACCCCCGTCCCCCACTGGGGGAATCCTGGCATCCAGTGACGCCACTGCCGAAATGACCCTGAACGGGTTCTGAACGTTTCGGAAAAAGAATGTATGATTTGTCAGTATTGTGCTGCTTGGACTGCTTTTGTACGAAATTGACATGTTGAGCATTGATATTAGAGAAGCTTCCTCTGGCCTGGCCCACCGTCCCAGCATCCCGGACTAACACTGAATCCCAGATCCTGTGCATTTGGTGAAAACAACATGGGCTTTCCCTTAGGACCTGTGAAGCCCAACTGGTCGAATGGCTTCACCACGCCCCTCTATTCTGCCCGGAACACAGGCTGTCCTGCTGGGTGGCGACTGTGCCTTCTTTCAGCAGCTGTGCTGTTTTCCAAAGTGCTACTTCTGGGATTTGTCATCTAAACGCGTCATTACTTATGCACGGACTTAAACCTGTTATGCTAAACGCCCGGCATGCTCTTTTCATTTCTGTTCATCATTTGGTGTCTTCAATAGAATGGGTCCTTGGTTTTTCTTGTGGTTGGAAACGATTGTTGATCATTTGTTATTGTCTACTAGCATATTAAAACAAGGTAAAAGATCTCACAGGCTTCTGTGCGCTCAGGGCCTGAGCATGGCAGAAAGCAAGATCCGGCAGCATGGAGGCAGGCAGTCGCTCATTTCTGCTGTCTGATGACAATGCTTCTCCTTCTATAACTTTATAACGGGGTTGGACTGTTTCGCTGGGCACTCAGGGCCCGCATGACTGACCTTGTCCACCTACTGAGATCCACTTGCACAGTCAGCATTTGTTGGGGGTTGTGGCCTGGTCCCAGAGAAGTATGCCCGTTCTTGGTGTCAGGTGGGGTCCATCAGGCCTAGGCAGCCCCTCACATTTTGCAGCCACTTTGGACGCACCTTGCCTGTCCAGGAAGTAGCAGTCATTACGTATCCTAAATACTAACTCAACAACGTGTCTACACGTGCACATCGGACAGACTCCTGTCCACTCTCATAGCCATAAAGGCTCACAATGACTGTGTCCCTTTCCTCCAGCCTTGTCTGCAGCTGGGTGCCTGCAGGTTGTGGGCCAGGGACCTTCCGGAGCCGATGCGAGAGCTGGGGTTTCAGGGACGGGGAGGCTGTGTAGCTGAGCAGGGAAGATGTATCTTCCATGTGGGACACAGCGGCGACTGTCAGCTGCATACGTGGCTTGATTTTTGTAAGACGAAAGCACGAGGAGATGCACGGTGGAAGGCTCCTCGAGGCAGGTGAGTGCCAGGCCGGAGGATGTGCAAGGGAGTCCGAGAGGGCCCCATCTCCTGTCATCGTAGGCCCCTCCCCACGGCCACAGAGAATGCCCGGGAACAGTGGGTTCCTAGCACTGTCCTCAACCAGATGCCCTGTAAGTCACTTGACAGTGTACATGGTCCTGAAGACATCATGAGGTCAGTCACTGCCGTGCTCAGCACAACTCAGGACAAGAGGTGGTGACTTGGTGGCTTTTAAGAATGACTCTGGCCGGGCTCAGTGGCTCAGCCTGTAATCCCACGCCTTTGGGAGGCTGAGGTGAGTGGATTGCCTGAGCCTGTGGGTTCGAGTCCCGCCTGGGCAGCGAGACCTTATCTTTACAATAAATCACAAAATCAGCCGGGTGTGGTAGCGCATGCCTGTAGTTCCAGCTACTTGGAAGGCTGAGGCGGAAGGATCGCCGGAGCCCAGCAGGTTGAGGCTGCGGTGGCCGGGAGTGGCCACTGCACTCCAGTCTGGGCAACAGAGTGAGGCTCCAACTCAAAAAAAAAAGAATGACTGTTTAAACACTGATTTTTTTGAATGGAAATGTTTTCTTAATAGTTAACCTATTGTACAAAAAGACATACAGCCCAGGTATGTGGGAAATTCGTTATTGGTGAGCTCCTGCTATTAGTCCTTTATTTTAAATAGTGGAATTACATATTTTAATCATATCAAATACATTTAATGTGTTCTGGAGGTAAAACCTCGTTTGTTTTTTTTTTTTGAAAACGGAAGTTCTTAGACCTGAATCACTATGGGACTTTTGACTTTATGAAAAAAATAATGCATTACACTTGAAAATAGACAAGAATGCCCAACAGAGGTAACTAATCAATGTTTTGAATTAGATTCTGCGTTCATGGAAGGAATATGACCTGGCAGTAATGATTATAAATTACGGGAAAAAAATGTTGGACGTTACACCAGGGTGCAAGTCTCTGTTTGGTAGTCATGAGCAAGAAGAAATACCGGAAGAGGTAATTGTTTCTGTTTCTCATTTTTAAACATATATTTAGTTGGATTGTAAGGGGTCATTAGCATTACTAAACAAACTGGAACATTGATCTGTTTTTTATTTGTCTGATTTACATATAGGCAAAGTAATAGAGTGGGGGGCATCTTTTTTTTTTTTGAGTTGTGGTCAAGAAAATGAAAAAGTGTCCCTGTCCCCAGCACTGAGTGTCATTCAGGCCTGATGGAGAGCTGGCCTGCGCCTGCTGGACGCCGGATCTAAAAGCCTCCACATGGCTTCCAAATCCATGACTTCGTTGTTCTGGGAGGATCTGGAGTGGAGCACATATGTGCCACAGTTTTTTGTGGGTTTTTTTTGCCTTGTATTCAGAGCGGGTCTCTGAAACTCTCGGTGACTCCTACCCTCTTCTTTAGGCAACTGCTAAGTTTTAGGTGAATTTTAACATCTGCCTTTGGAGCATGATTCTTACAAGAGCTTACACTTTATTGCCCTTCCTTGAAGTTGTGTGGCTAAATGTTTTTGAAGATCGGGTTTCAGGAGGTCCCCTAGTAAATTGGGTTTCTCAGGCGCACTAGGAATGGCGTGAAGCCCTTGGAGGGCTTGGGTGGGGGTTGAGCCTCTGGCCCCCACCACCATCTCCCTTAGAAGAACTCTATTTCTGTCTCTGCTACTGTTGAGTTTCCAAGTAGGCATCTGACAAAAAAAAAAAAAACAAGCTTCAAAGATCCCCACTGTTTTACTAGGTGACCTTTTAACCTTTAGTATTTTGGGGAGGGTGTTGTTTGGTCTACAGGAGTTTCGATGAAGTTGGGCAGTTCGAGCTTTTTTTGCATCCAGTGTTGCCTCTGAGTCCATCAGCCTCTTGTTGTCACCCCAGCCTGGATGCAGGGCCCAGCCCTCCACAGCCCTCTGCGTGGAACATCGTGGAAGGGTGTGGTGTTCCCTCTGATGGGCTGCAGGGACTGCGGGTCCATAGGAGTTGGAAGTTGTGAGCACCATTTCGCGTCCTGTTAAGCCTGAAGAGGCCTAGGGCTTTTTTGTTTTTGTTGCTGTGTTTGAGGATGAAAGACATTGACGGTCAGTTCTCAGGCTCAGACGGAGAAAACACCGCAGGAGCCGTTTCTGATCCCCAGTCCGCCAACTATGGATCCCTTATGTTTCTGTGAAGGCAAAGGGCCAAGGCAGGTAGCTTAGCCGTGGAGAAGCTTCTCTCGGGAGGATATTCTAGAATGTTCTTCTGGAGATTCCAGAGGCCTGTCCTCAGCTGCTCGAAGAGCACGAGGGCCAGAGGGGCCGGGTGCGGGATGGGTGGAGACCGCCTGGACAGTCTCTGCGCAGCTCTCGGTGCTGCTCTTGGCACGGCGTCCGCACCCGGAGGCGGTCGCCTTGGGGTGACCCGCTCGCTGGCACTGCCCAGCCGGGCCTGCACTTGCGTCACCTGCCAGGTGTGAACGTGTGGAAATAACTCAAAGGCTGGGGTCAAAAGCCAACAGTGTGCACTGCCACTTGCCCTGTGCTTCTAGGCTTCCTCCAAGAAGTCGGCGAAGACTAAGAAGCCACAGCAGACTCTGTTGCCTGAAAGGATGGGTGAGCAGCTGGCCTTGCTGGAGACGCACTTGCTCAGACTGGCCAGGCAGTGTGAGTGTTGGCTTTCCGTCTGCTCTGCGGAGCAGGATGGGCTTTACAGTGAGAAGGCCCTCTGTTCAAAGGTTGCGGTGCGGTTAGCCCCGGCGGCCCCTCAAGGCTTAAACGCTTCTGTGTCCCTCGTGTCACCGCCCCCTGCTTGCCCCGGGGTCGCCGGCCACGGCTCACTCAGGATGTCGCGCCGCTTCGCGCTTGTGCCTGTTCTTCTGACCCCGAAGTGGGCCTTCCCGGCCCGGGCGCTGTTGTCGTGTGGGGCCCCGTCCCAGGCCCCGTGGGATGTTGGGTGCGTCCCAGCCGTGGAAGCGCAGTGCCGTCCCCCGGCTGGGACAGCCAGCTGGGAGGAGGTGTGGCTCCGTGTGCCCTTGGGGGGAGGGATGGCACAGTGGGCAGAGCTCCAGAGGCCGGAGCGTACCGCGGAATCCAGAGGTGCGAGGTACGAGGGCGTGCGAGGTTGACCCACGGCCTTCTGGAGGGGAAAGCAGTTCGGGTGGCCAGAGCAGTGCCACATCCTGGGGCTGCCATCATTTCACCGCGGCCTGCTGTGTCAGCGCAAGGGCTGGTGCTTTGGTGTTGGCCACTTGGAAAGCTGGATGGGAAGTGGGTTCAGTCTCAGCGGGTGAACGTTGGCCCATTTTAAAGAGCAGGAGCTTCCGGTCTTCCGGAAGAGTGAGGAGTGCCACATTTGAGCCTCACGCCAAATGTGGCCCCACTGATGTCCCCCAGTCCTTCGGGGCCCAGCTGTGCTCGTGCAACTGTGGCTCTTGCCTTGCCTCTCACTCCGGGATTCCTCAGATTTTTGGGGTAATCGATGTTTCCCTCCTCTCTCTCTCTCTGGATAGTCCCTGCCTGTTTCAAGCGTGGATTTACAAACTGAACCCAGTGTGATAGTATTTCCTAAACAGGAAACCTTGTTTTGGGAAGTCTGTAATCATCTCATTGCACATAAAAGGCATACTTCCTTAAAACATGTTCTAGAAACATGAATTACTCATTTTCATAGTATCAACTAAAACATTTTGCTAGGAAGTACGATGTAATATTAGCTTAAACAGAAAATTCAGTGACAATAATAATACAGATAATAATTTTGTACAGTGTTTCCTGTGCTCCTGGCACTATTTTAAATGTTTCAAACACATTGAAACTCACATAACCCATCCAGAGCAACCGTATAATGCAGGAGCCGTCATTATCCCCATTTTAAAGATAAAGCCGCTGAGGCACCGAGAAGCTAAGGTCCATAAATAAAGTGCGTCAGGGTTAGACGTGAACCTGGCTGGCCTGGCTCCAGTGGCTGTGCTATACCTGCCTTTCAGAGATAATTTTTCTGAAATGGATTTGACATAATTGATAGGTTCCCGAACCACAGATTTGTTGTTTTCTGACAGCTGTTAAATAAGAGAGAGTTGTACCTTCGAAACTCTTCCCCTATTTGTTGGTGGACTCCTTAGGTTTTAGGGGGAAAAAATGAAAGGAAATAATTGAAACTATTGGATTCTCTTTATCTCCACAATGTAATGATATCACTGGTATTTTAAGCCATGTAATTTAGAATGAATACTCGAGCATTTTCCCATTTTTCATTCCTTCCAAATCATTCTTATTTTTGGCTATTCATGTTAAACAGAACCTATAACTTATTCACTTTCCAACTTAGATGGGACAGCTGAACTCTCAGGAGCAGAGGACCCTATATTTCTTTACCCTGTGGTTTTAAATTGGTCGGTCAAAGGCGCCGTGAAGGAAGGTAGGTGACCTGAGCATGTGTGTCTGCCTGACTTACCCCTGGAGATGGGCTGCTCTGTGGATCTCATTTTTGTTGTTTACTGAAAGACTTCACCTGTTCTAGGCAGAAGGTTTTGGGTTCTTGCCATGTAGAATAACGCAGACTCTCCATGCTACTAGTAAGAGAGGTCTGACTAGGCACCTCGCTTAGAGTCCCGAGAGACACAGCCTCGGAATGGCTGCCTTCGGTCGTGTCATGGTGACGCCTACAAGAACGAGGGCACTGAAACGTGCATTCGTGAAGTTTAAGTTTGTCTGAGAAGAAGTAGCAACATTAGTGGTGAACTCAGAATGAAATGTAATAAAATTTAGGGTGACTAGATGCAGTTACCAGCATTTTTCCCCAGGTAGCCATACGTTAGAAGCAACTTTAATAAAATAAAATGAAATATTTAGAAAAGAAATGAAATATAGACTGTAATGGATTAACTCATCTTAAGAAAAACAGCAGTTCACATTACATTTACTACTATATATTTTTTTAAACCAAGACGTCTGAAAAGCAGATTAATAAGCTTGCTTGTTGGAACGAAATGACTATTAATACTAATAAGCTGTCAGCACCAATGACTAAGCATACTGGTAACTACATACGAACTTCCTTGTTTTTACAGTGATGAAATTTAAGCAGAGGCCTAGATTTCTGGAATTCTTTACACAAGTTATGCTGAAATGCATGAATGAAGAAAGGTTCCATCTTATGATAGAGATCACAGCTCCTGTCTATGACTTCTTGAAAAGGTGATATCAGTTTTGAGTGTGTTAACTACTTTAAAACATGAGTAACAACATCATTTTAAGAAACACAAAGTGGATGAAAAAGAGAGTAGGGTGCATGCAGTTAAAACCAGCACCTGTGTCAGACATACTTGATGGCCAGTGGAAAAAAACAAAACAAACCAAGCACCTAGGAGACTGTGAAGAGTTGTATCCATGTAAATAAATAACTAAACATAAAAACTTGTATACATACAACTGAACTAAGAAATGAAAGTACAGCATGTTCGAATTTCTAGCAAGGAATAGGTCAGGTTTTTTGTGCTTGATCAGGATGGATGACGGTTTCTCTGGGCCATCAGCTCTCTCATACAGGGCTTTGGGTCCAGTCTTGGTCACTTGCCACCTGTTTCTAATTCTTCTGTGGTAAGAGAGCCTTTGCTTGGGGGCTTCCATCTGTATGTGGCCAAGGTAGGTGTTCCTTAAACGGAAGTAGGAAATGGAAGGCTGGCCCTCTCACTCTCTAAGCCGGATTGATTCTCTTTGCTCCCAAAGGGGAGGGTAGCGTCTCATGCGCGTTCTGAGTGATGCCAGATGAATCCAGCTTTTTTTCCCGACAACTGATTGTCTTTGGTATCCAGAATATTACCTAAAGCTTCCGAACATCTAATCTTGGCTGTTTTTAAAAAAATTTAGTGAACTGCTCTAATTCTGACCAAGTCTCTTATTACTATGTCCTGCTTCATTTAATAGAAGCAATTTATTCTTTTATCTTTTGAAAGTCTGAAGCACATCTGGATTCCAAGTGGTAGCGAGTACAGATACAACTCTGATTTCTACTTAGATGACAATTTCGACTTTATATTCATGCACCTAACATGCTTTTGCACATAGACACTTTCTCATATCGTAGCAGATAAATATGCAAATATGCACCATTTTCTGTGGATTTCATGGTTTACTTTGATGTTTTAATCTGCATGGAATTCGTTTTGGAAAGGAGACTTGAAGTAAGCTTTAGTTTTTCCCGGTTTATCAGTTGTCCTGGTCATACTTAAAGAATAATCCCTTTCATTACTTATTTTTTCATGCCATCTTTTCACATTCAGAGTAGTTACGTGAACCAATAATGCTTATACATCACAATGAGATATTTTATGAGCTTTCATGCTTTACTAATAAAAGAAGTATATGGAAACGACTGCTGAATATAAGGCTAATTTGATGGAAACATAATGATATTGAGAGGGCTTAATATGCCACTTTTAAACAGAGCAAAATAAAAATGACATAGAAATACAACATATCATTAAGAAGATTAGCTGAATATATACAGCCAATGGGGACTAAACATTCTTTAAAGCACTCACGAAACTAAAAAAAATTAATTATAAGTTGCAAGATAAAGCTCACTAGAGTGTCCAGATTAAAATTTGTGAAGACCACCTTTGTTGTCATGCAATAAGACCGAACTTTTACAGCAAAATAAATTACTGGCATATATAATTATTGGATCAGAAAATAAACCTAACTAAAAGTACAGATCCTTTTAAAAATGACACTGAGGAGAAACTCTACATAATTAATTCATTTCAAGTATTTGCTAGAGGTGGTTCTTTGAAAATATGAACAAAGTAGAGAAATTTCTGGACACCATAATAAAAAAAGAGAAATACAAGTAATCCATAGAGAAGATAATTATAAATTTGGAAGTGATTAAACAAACATTAGATAGTAGTGTATATAATTTACTATTGTTATTAATAAGTTAAAAATACTGTTGAAATGATTGTCTGGGTTAATTTAAGCTATAAGAATAAAACAGTAGAAAAGTTTGGATAGTTCAGCTGTTTTAAAGGCTGTTTCTTTCATATTTTAAAGGGGCAAATGATTTTTGTTTCACATAAAGATATTTCAGAATAGGGGTGTGAGACTTCTTAGTAGATTTAGTGTAGAAGGTTCTGATAACCAAGCCTTATAAAAAGAGAATGAAACTTGAAAATTATGGGTCAGTTTTGCTTACATAGCTGTATATAGAAGCAAAAATTCAAAATAAAATAGCTGTGCAGCAGTACAAATGTAGATCTTATTTCAGTGGAAATATAGTAGAAAATTTGTAAATAGAATGATCACTCACTGCCAGCAAACCCTTCAGAGGATGCTGACAAGCCCTGTGGGGACCATCAACAGCCGTTCCTGGCACATTAGGTTCAGAAGAAATGTTCTGTTAAAGTAAGTTCTGCAACGTTTCTGCTGTCATTTGACTTTGTTCTGAAAGTTCTTGCCAGTGCATTGAGACAAGAAACAGAAATTAGAGTCAGAACTCAGATGATTGTCTTGTAACAGGGTCTCAAACATGTTTGTTAAATGACTTCTGCAGTGAAATACTCTGAAAAGGAGATAAAATGATTACAAATAATTATTTTTTAACTTAAGCTAACTAAGAACCATGAGGACTAATACTAGAATTCGGTGGCGTGTTTAGATGCAAAATCAGTACTTTCCTATGCCAACCAGAAAGCATAATGGAACAATGATCTCATTTCTGTGGCACATCAGATTCAACTTATCAGGCCCTGTCAGGGACCTAGGCTCATATGAAGAAGGCCAAGCATCATCAATAAGAGATATTAAAAAAAGGCTCTGATAAATAAAGAGACCTTATACATTACTTGATGGGGTAGATAAAATATTGTAAAGATCTCTGTTATCTTCAGATTAATTTATTTTTGCCAATTCCCAAAAATGTTTCAATCAGCTTTATTTATGTGGAGTGGACTCGAATACTGAAACTTCTTTGGACAATAAAAAAAGCAGAAAGGAGGGACTTGCACTGTCAGACAAAATAGAGCAGAGCTGTGCTTGTAGAATCAAAGACAGACGGCCGTGGGGATGCCGCTGAGTCGAAACGGTCCGAGGACACTCACAGGCCGTGAGACCCCACTCAGCTCCGCGGTGGGTCACGTAAGGCGGCTGCGGCCTTGTCCCCGTGACGGTCTCTCGCTTCTGGGAGACCGTGACACCGCCTTGCGCTGCGCCTTTTCTCTGTGTAGACACGCAGGCACTTCCCACCGTGTCTCTGTTGCCCACGGGGTTCTGCACAGTCACGACTCTGCGGGGTGTGGAGCCCAGAGCCACGGGCTCCCCCTGCAGCCGGGGTGTGCCACGGGTGGACTGTCGGGGTGTGGGGGACGCTCCGTGGGGCGCACTCCCACCCCGGGGCCTGGCGACACGTTTCTCAGGACGTGTTCCTGTCGTCAGTCCTCAAGCCGTGCGTGGCTGCGTCAGTGATAAAGCCAGTGAGTCAGCCGTGGAATACAAGGCCGGTGATGTTGACGCCGCGGGTGTTTAAGAATGCACTCTCCCAAAACACACCACAAACCAAGTCAGAAGTGGTCAGAGCTTCATGGCTGGGATGAGGCTGAGGAGCAGAGGCGTCTACTTCAGGCACAGGACACCCGGGCGACGCCGAGACAGCGCAGCCTGTGGCCTAGGTGTGCCTCCATGGCCGCCTCTCTTCCTGCCCTTCTCCTTTCTCTTCTGGAAACACACAGCTGCTGGCCGAGCATCTGGTGGTATGGGATGGGGGCCGTGGGGGGAGGCCTGGCTGGCTGGAGCATGCAAGGCAGTCTGTCTTGGACACACGTGTCCCGATGTCCCGTGACGCTGGTCAGAGGCATCTGGTGTTCGCAGCAACACGTTTGCCGAAATGGGCACCACCTACCAGAAGCCAAACTGGGGGCCCAACAAGCCCAGGGGAAGGGCACCATCATGGAGGCTGAAGCGAGGGGCTCGGCCGCTGGCCAAGCTGTGTCTGGGCCATGTTCCAGCGCTGGCACTGGGTGTGCAGGTTCACCCGGGCATATCGTCAGGACCCCGCGGTTTATAGGTCAATTTTCCAGATTTCATTTATCATGCTAGAGTTTTCCTGTACCTAGCAAGTACTTCCCCAAAAATATAAATTCCAGAAAATATGTAAATTTCAGGAAAACTAGGTGAGTGTAACGGAGGGAGAATGAGAGGCTGTGGCATTCGGGAAAGGGTGCTGTGACCCTTATAGTCTGGCGAGGAGGCCTGAGGGGACTGTCGAAACACTCAGTGCCTGCGGGGTCCAGAGGCCACAGGGCAGGACCTTGCCAGCATGGCTCCAAGCAGACTGAAGTCTGTGGAAGCAGGTGGCTTGTCCAGGGCTGGCCACACGGGCAGTTCTCAGTGGTGACAGGACGTGTGGAGTGCTCAGTCCCGTCCGTCCCGCCTTGCCACGCCACACTTTCTGCTCCCCTTGCCCGTGGCTGCATCAGCCGTCCTCACATTCTGCAGTGTGATGGAAATTGGCTCTTTTGAGAGGCCAGCAATTTCTTACGACCAGAGATTTCACTGTCTAGTTTATACACAGGATACCAGCGCCAGCGTGGGATGTTCTTGCATAATTGCTGAGACTACATTTGTTAAAGATGTATCACTTTGGGGTAGCTTTGCACACTTTTGCTGGTCCTTTTACTGACTTTATCCTTCTATTAGGAGGAATGAGTCCCTACTTGGACTGAAAAAAACAAAATATAAGGACAGTGGTTTGAGTCAAAGAGCAAACAAACCTTTGAAGTTCAAAGCTGCCATAATGGAGATCGGAAGAGTAAGTTTTCTACGGGTTTTGAATTTTGGGCAATTAAAAGATTCATGCATCTAGAGACGATTGGCTGCATTTTAAATTTATTGTAATACGAAACAGAAGGGGTATCAACAAGCATAGTTTTATAATTATACAATACATGTAGTTCTTAAATCACAGATATCAGGTTTCTTTGTCTACAGAGGTACTTTTGTTACTTGTGATAGTAAATTTAATTGAGGAGTGTGTAGAGACTGCTATATTTCAGTGTCAAGAGATAAGCATTAGAGTATGAGTAAATTGCACTATTGTGTTTGAAGTTTAAATTTAATTTGTAACGTTTTAATCTCCTTTCTTCAGACTGCAGAAATGGCCCAAAGAAGGAAAAGCAGAAGAAAGGAAACACTAAGAGAATTCTTTCTAAAAAATCCATCCATCTCTGAAATGGTGGCTCACGAAAGGTACTCCCTAATTAATTCTGTGGAAGTACTGAGGATTGCTGTGCACTGGGTGTATTTTGGGTGCCAGGGACGCACATGTGGGCCGGACAGCAATCGTGATCTTCTGGGCATGTGCAGACCAATGCAGGGAGTACCATATATAAGTCAACACACACGCAAGCCAAACAGGTTGACATGTGGACAACCGTTATGAGGCTAACAAAGATGACAAGATACTAGAGTCGCTGGCTTGGCATGGGGGGCTGGCAGTAGTTTAGATGGGGTGAGCAGGGGAACAAACTGGCAAGTTGTCAGGAAGCCTGGAGGTCTCGAGCATAACAATTACCATGGTAAAATGTTGAGTTTCTATTTTTATTAGTACACAGTTTTGATTCTTATACTTTCTTTTTTGAAACAATCTTTGTGGTTGCTGA
This sequence comes from Carlito syrichta, assembly GCF_000164805.1. NCBI lineage: Eukaryota > Metazoa > Chordata > Mammalia > Primates > Tarsiidae > Carlito > Carlito syrichta. The sequence continues at coordinate 94,032 of NW_007093168.1, forward strand.
GGTGGGATCTTGTTATGGTGCCCAGTCTGGTCTTGAACTCTTGGCCTCCAGGGATCCTCCCACGTTGGGATCTCAAAGTATTGGGACTGCAGGCGTGAGCCACTGTGCCTGGACGATTCTTCCACCTTCTTTCCTTCTCTCACCGTCAGTCTTGGCCTGCGCTGTGTGGATGTCCGTAGAGCAGCTTATGCTTTCTTTTACTTGCGTTTATGTTCTCTCTTTGATTATTCTTTCATTTTCTTTGTGTGCATTATGGCATATTTTAGATGGGTATGAAAAGTGGTGGAACATGTATCCATCACCTAATATGCAGCTTAACATGGAGAGCCCTCCAAGCAGTGGAAATGCCCACACCCCTGGTCCCTTCTACCCCAGATAATTAACAACATCTCAGAATTGGCATTTATCATGCTGGTGAGCGATTCTGAGTGGCAGCTGTGTATGTCCATGCCCCCAAATGATGCATGGTTTTATGTTTTTGTAGTTTGTTTTGGAAATTGGCTTTTCCCTGTCAATACTAGGTTTATGATATTTTGTGTGGATCATTATGCTGATTATACATAAGTCTGGTTTATTCATTTCACTGCTGAATGAATATATACTATATACTATATACTAAGTCAACTATATACTAAGTCAATATTGTATAATAAATTATATAATAATTATGTAATGAACTGTGTTTATTATACTCATATTTATATATGCATAATAAATATATAATATAAATGTAAATAATATTCATGATTTAGCAATGCATATGTAATATAAATAATAGGTAAGTGCAGCTTCTAAGATATGAGCACTTTATCATTACTAGATATTGCTAAATCTCTCTTACATTTGTATTGATGTGTGGGAAGCTTCCGTTATTGAATATCTACACAGACACTTGATATTATTATCAAATGTTCAGGTCTTCATGGAACTGTGAGGTGTGAAATTTTATTGCATTGTTGCTTTAAATATCTTTTTTTTATCTTTTTTTTTTTTTGAGTTGGAGTCTCACACTGTCTCCCAGACTGGAGTGCAGTGGCCGCTCCTGGCCACTGCAGCCTCGACCTCCTGGGCTCCGGCAATCCTTCCGCCTCAGCCTTCCGAGTAGCCGGAACTACAGGCATGCGCTACCACGCCCGGCTGATTTTTTGATTTATTGTAGAGATGAGGTCTCGCCAAGTTGCCCAGGCAGGTCTCGAACCCGCGGGCTCAGGCAATCCACTCACCTCAGCCTCCCAAAGGCACGGGATCACAGGCTGAGCCACCGAGCCCGGCCATTGTTGCTTTAATTTCCCTTTCCTTGACTCCTAAGTTGGGGGCATCGGTTCATATTTTCGTTAGGCTCTAGTGTTTTTCCAGGCTCAGGACTGCTTGTTTATGTCCTTTGTACCTTTAGCAACTTTTGTTTTCTTTATTTATTTGGGTTTGGATGCTAGTGCTTCTCCCAGTGTTTTGGCTCTTCTGTTTACACTTACAGGTTTTAAAAAATTAATTCACAGTTGTCATTGTTAGTGGAGTCGAATGTGTTAGAACTTCCCTGTCTTGTTTTGGACCCCTTTGCTGACCGGGTGGTGAAGGCCTTCTCGTGCGGAGTCTGAATTGCCGCTGTTTGTGTCTGGGGAGGCCAGCAGGCTTGCTTTGGCCGTGGTGCCATGGGTGCCTGGCTGGCTGGCAGCGCTTCCTGCGCGATCAGTTCTGTCCTCCCTGCCTCCTTGTCTTTGGTGGGCTCGTGCAGGTGGTTCTGGGGTCTCTCTTCTGTCCCGAGGCAGTGTCCCACCGTTGCAGTCACTGGGCTTTCAGTTAGTCCTGCTGTAATCTGGCCGGTTTCTCCAGCGTGCTCTTTTCCTTCATGTGAATCTTGGGCATTCTTCCACAAAACAGCCAGGAGTGGCTCGCCGAGTAATCCAGACACCTTACCTGAGGTCTTGCTGGGGACAGAATGGGATGTGCGTATTGGCTTAGGAAGTTTGTTTGTTTTTGCTTTATGCACTATGGTGCTTTTCTGTGAGTATACAGACCACCCACCTGGGCCTGCCCTTACAAAACTCTAGGTCTCGAGCTGTTTCCTGTACGTTTAGAATGAGCTTATCTAGAATCTGAATTTTAACTTATGCTCCTTTTAAGTGCTACATTTGCTGTGAGATTTGGGATGTATCAAATTTGGGAAATTGTCCTCTGTTCCCATTTTGTAAGAGTTTTGCTATGAATTGTGCTTAATTTTGTTGACTGTTTCCTTTCATTGATTGAGATTCTGCTCCTTTAAATTATATTATACATGGATTTTAACCCATGTGAGGTGTCTTTTTGCTGACACCACTTCTGACACCAATTGCGTGGTGCTTTCTGGTTCTGACTCGTCCTCCGATCTGATCCCCAGCGCCAGCCATGAGACTCGGTCCGTTTCCCCATCTTCCCTGGGACTGGCGCCTTGAAGGACTACAGTGCCAGGTGCAAGTGCAGCCTGTCTCTGGGCACCTGGAGCCCTGCCGGGTCCCACAGTCTCAGGGCTCGGCCCACAAGACTGCTCCCACTTCAGCTACAGATGCACAGGGGTATCTGGGGAGCCAACACTTCTGCTCAACAAACTCCACATTCAGACATTTCTTCTCTTCATTTAAAACAGGTGCTAGAACAGCTCACAGAACCCAGGAAATCACTTCCCATGTTTTTTTCCAGTTTAGCATTTGAACAGCCAGACCAGGCGGTCCCCAGGGCCGAGCACAGAAGGGTCTGCGGCAGGGCTGTCCCTTGAACGTGGACGCGGGAGCTCCACCTCAGAGCTCGTGGTCCCTTCTGCCCCCTGGACCTCGCATTTAGGGTTTTTCACAACCCAGGGTGCAGCCACCCTCCTCCCAAGGCCCTGCCCAATGTCACATCTCCTTTATGACCTGGGATTCTCTGAGGCCTCCCTGAAGCCCCTTGTGAACGTAGACTCAGGTGTGTCTGTGGGACCTGTGAGAAGTCACATGGACATTTCTGTCACTCAGGAAGTTGCAGGGGGTTTCGATATACCCTCTGGACCAGGACCTGGGTATGAAGGCCACACCTGGATTTGTGTCACCCACCTGGGCCTGCACACTCATGGGCGTTTCTACTTGCTTTAAGATTTATGGGTCTCTTGGAGTTCAACTTTTTTTGGAGTTCTTTTGATGAATGATATTTTTCTAAAAAGTGGTCCCTTTTATCTGTTTTCAAATGTACTCATAAAAAGTTATTGTAGTCTCACAGTTACCTCGTGTGTTTCGTTTCTAAATTCATTAATCTTTGTCTTTGCTCATTTTTGTGATTTGTCTTGCCAGAGGTTTGTCTATTTTTTCAGTCTTTTCAAAAAACCCAACTTTGTCTCTGTTGATGCTTTCTATTGTGTTGATTTTCTTTTTCATTACCTTTTGCTCTTATGTTTATCACTAAGTCTTTCTGAAAACAGCTTTATTGAGATAATAACTTACATCCTACAAAATTGGCCCATTTTAACGATACGGTCACGGCGTTGGTGTGTCCAGAGTTGTACAGCCATTGCCCCAGTCAAGCTCAGTACGTTTTCATGAGCCCAGGAAGACCCAGCACGCCAGCTGTCACTCCCATCCAGCTCCCTTCTCATTCCCAGCAACCACGAATCCACGCTCCGTCTCTGTGGATTAGCCTTTTCTGGACTGTCATATAAATGCTACCCTAAGAGTCATAGGGTTGTGACTGGCTTCTGTCACCCAGTGCAGTGTTCTCAAGGTTCATCCACGTAGCACATCTCAGTATTTCATTTCTGTGTTGCTGGCTGATATGTCATTGTGTAGCTTTGACTGCGTATTCCACAGTCAGTGGATCCAGGTTGCTTCCACGTTTTGGTGATTACAAACAATACTGCTGCGATCATCCATGTCAAGTTTTGGGTTAGACACGCTTTCATTTCCCTTGGGTACCTACCTTCTTCCTTTTGGTTAATTCGGTTGTTCTTTTTCTAACTTTTGCCTCATATAATTTTGAGATTGTCTTTTGTTGGAAATTGACAAACCGATTATAAATTTATGAGAAAAAAGTGCCACAACTAGCTAACAGCTGTAGAATGCTGTTTGTTTTTAAGCAAATACAGGATATGTATATCATTGGCTCTAAAGCGAGTCTCAAGAAATTTCAAAGAACCAAAATGATACAAATCGCATTTTACTATAGTGCAACTGAGGCAGAAACCAGCTTTTGAAAAGATAACCAAAAATATCCCGTACGTTTGAAAATCTTAAGTAGACACTTAAAACAATTAATTGGAAAAGGCAGAAATTGCAATCTGGTGCCGCCTTGCAGTGTTGCGGTCAACCGTGGACGGCATGCAAGATGGTGGTCCCATAGGATTTTATAATTGTACTTTTTAATATTTTTTTTTTATTTTAAAGTTGTGGAGTACAGTTAAGGTTAGGTATACAAATATTCATTGTGCAGGCACCCTTGTTGATGAGGTGTGCTCCCCTTTCCCCAGACAGATATTGACTACCATTAATCCC
>NW_007093168.1:98541-117323 GCF_000164805.1 Carlito syrichta
TTAGTCCTTTCTCTTCAAATTCTCCAGTGTGCCATGAGGATCATTAATTAAGGGTTATTGTTATTTTCAATAGCTATGTTTTCCATTTCCAAGTTTTCCAATTTGTTCTTTTTCAGATCTTCTTGTTCTTGTTTCATGGATACTCTTCTTTTCTTATGTCTCTGAGCAGTTAATTTACATTTTAAGATTCTCAGATTTCTCTCTGTGGCCTCAGGTGTTAATTCTTTTATTTGTTGGATTTACCAAAATTTTTTTTATGTCAATAGACTTCCTTGTGTGCTTAGAATTTCTTTTTTCTCTTTTAAAATATATTTTAAAATTGTAGGGTACAGTTAAGGGTTAGGTATACAAATATTCACTGTGCAGGTAGCCTTGTTGATGAGGTGTGCCCCCCTTTCCCCAGACAGATATTGACTACCATTAATCCCGCCTTCCTACTCCTCCCTGCCCCCCCCGCAGTTTCCCGCCACTGTCAATCCTTTTCTTATAGTATTACAATAGTTGCTCAAGGTCCACTTATGTGTGAGAACATGTGAAAGTCAGATCTTTGTTTCTGTGAGAGATCACTCTATAATTGTATTTTTGCTGCACCTTTTCTATGGTTAAATGCACAACTATGTACCATCATGTTACATTTGCCTACAGTACTGAGCACAGTAACATGCAGTACCGGCTTGTAACTTAGAAGCCATAGACTACACCATACAGCCTAGGTGTGTACTAGGCTACACCGTCTAGGTTTGTAAGTACACCCAGTATGGTTCACACAGTGATGAAATCACCTAGTAACACATTTCTCAGAGCATATCCCTGACATGAAGGGATGCATAACTGTACAATGACCATTTAAAAACACAGAAACTTGCTGGAAGTATGGCTGGGATTATCTTAAATCCAGGAAATGTGAACACTGACATTTTCTTCTAATCACTATTTTAGTTGCATCCTGCGGTTTATTTTTGTTTTCATTTAAATTTTAGATTCAGGGAGTACACATTCATATTTGTTACATGACTGCAAGGTGTAGTGGTGTGCCTTGGGTGTCTGGCGACCTTGCCACCTGAATGGCACACTGTGTGTCCAACAGGGCATCCTTTCAACCCTCTCCCTCCCTGTCTTGGAGTTCTGCGTGTCGTTTCCATCTGCGTGTCCCTGTCTCCACAGGTTAGCTCCCACTTAAAGGTGAGGACACACATCATTTGGTTTTCTGCTCTCAGGTCACTTAGGATCATGGCTTCCAGCAGCAAAGGACTCAATTCCATGTCTATGTTGCTGCAAAGGACACGATTCCATGCTTTTTATGGCTGTGCAGCATTCCATGTTGTAGACGTACCACATTTTCTTTACCCAGTCAACTACTGATGGGCACCTGGGTTGGTTCCATGTTTTTACTACTGTGACTAGTGTTGCAATAAATATATGAATGCAGGTGTCTGTTTTATATAATGATTTATTTTCTTTTGGGTAGATACCTAGTAGTGGAATTGCTGAGTTGAATAGTGACTATTTTTAGTTACTTGAGATTGCTCCATACTGTTTTCCATAGAGGTTGAACCAATTCTTTTATTAATAGAAGTGTTTTTATTCTAACTTAGTTTTGTGTATTTTAAAATTATCCTTATAATTTCTACTTCCTGTGATCAGGTTTTAGACACCTTTGCTTTAATTAATTTCAAGGTGATTTTAAAACTACCGGGAACGACTTTTTAGAAGAAATTCATCTTCAAGTATTTTTTTATTGCGGGTATGTAGAAACTGAGCTTTTTTTTGTACGTTGGCTTTGCCTTCAGTGGGTTCAGTCCACTCACTGATCAGTTCTCATACTCTGTGCTTTATTTTAGGTTATTCAAGTAGAAGTGCATTGTTTATGACTGGTGACTGCTTCATTTCTTCTTTTCCCGTCTGTACACCTCCTCCCTGTCTTTCTTTCTTGCCACCCTGGCTCCGTCCCCAGTACCATGCTGGGAGAGGTGCTGGTGCGGCTCTCCAAGTGACCCCACTCCAGGGGGCGCGGTCAGGCCCGCAGCATTTTACCGTGAAGAGTGTGGCTTGGGGCAGGCTTGTAGGCATGGATCCTCTATCAAATTAGCAGGCTCGTTTGCTTTACTTCCCAGGGCCTTCTGATCTGGCCCGCAGGAGCTCTTTCGGGCTGGCCTGTCAGTTTTCCTGGCACATTCCCATCGTTTTTCTGAGCTCCTTCTTGCCACAAGACACTCACCTCGCACTTGCCCCGCACAGCCGGGGTGCAGGTGACTGCTCTGTGCCACGTGGTGTTTGGATTCCAGCTTGTGGGGGCGGCTGATGTGACTGGCTTCTAGGCCCCTCGACGGTCAGACCTAGGACATACATGTGTCCACATAAATCTCTCGACCTACCTGCCTACCTACCTACATATCTATCTGTTGACCGGCCGACCGGCCGACCTCCCTCCCTCTCTCCCTCTCTCTCGTGTCTGTCTGAAGATAGATGCAGCATAAACAAATATCTCTACGTCTCTGTGTCTGCCTATCTAAAACCCTAAGTCAGGCTCATACCTCCCGTTGCCGTTCACAGCCGCAGAGACTTGCCAGCGCTTTTCTTTCCCCAAGGGGGAGCACCCTGTCCGTTCCGTTCCCTTACCAGCTCATTTTCTCAGCCAGGACATGCAGGGCAGGTTCCGGGTTTCTTTCCACTGCCATGCTGGGGGCTTGCCGGCCTGCTCTGGGTTCGTCCGTCCAGCCTTTCCTTCCCGTCCATCCCGTTCGTCTCGTCCACCCGTGCGCCTCCTCCGTCTCACCCACCCGTCCTTCACACCCATCCCACCCACACGGCACACCCCGTCCAGCTCGTCCGCCCGTCCATTGCCTCCGTCCCATCCGTCCATCCCGTTTATCCCCTTCACCCCGTCCATCCGTCTGTCCGCTCTGCCCGTCTTATCCGCCCTGTCCGTCTGTCCGTCCCATTCATCCGTCCGTCCGCCTCGTCTGCCCCGTCTGTCCCGTCCACCCCACCTGCCCTGTGCCTCCTGTCCATCCCATCTGCCCATCCCATTTGTCCCGCTCACCTCGTCCACCTGCCCATCCACCCTGCCAGCCCATTCATCCCATCTGTCCACCCCATCCACGCCGTCCGTCCCATCCTTCCATCTCATTCATCCCGTTCACCCTGTCCACCCCATCCGCCTTGTCCAACCCATCTGTCAGTTCCATGTATCCCATTCACCCCATCCATCCGGTCCACCTCATTCATCCCATCTGTTCACCCCATCCTCCCCACTTGTCCCATCCACCCTATCCATGCTGTCCTCCCCATCTGTCCCGTCTGTCAGGCCCACTTATCTCGTTCACCCCATCCGTCCCATTCATCCATCCTGTCCATTCCGTCCTTCCTGCCCCCCTTGGGCTTCCTCTCTCTCTCCTGGAGACACGGATCTGGCTGCTGGATGTCTGAGTGGCAGGACCACTCAGGTGACGGGAGGGGGCGTGTTCCCTACCTCTGTGGGCAGCAATTTCCCTCCTGGAGCCATGGTCACCCCGCTAAGACACTGGAGGGTCCCCTCATGGGTCTTCTTTAGCTGCCACCCTCTCGGTGGCTGGGAAAAGGCAGCTAACCTCGTCGACTCCTCTTGACCTTTTGGAGAGGGCTGATCTCCTCACATGGGGATACGATTGGTTTTCATTTTGAAAATCATGTTTTTAGCTTCCAAGATACAGTGATTAAAAAATTCACACTCATTGGGAAGCCACATAGCATGTCACTAAAAACAACTCAATAGCAGCAAAAGCCCCCAAGTCCTTAGAGTCAAAGGAAATTGCCAACAAACCACAGGCTATTTAGACCCAAACGCTAAGGTAAACCACCGTATGGGAAGGAAAGTCCCTCCTTTCTGGCATCTGCACCCTGCTGCGTCATCTGCACGTCCTCCTTCCTTCCATCCCTCTTTCTGTTTTTCTTGCTGCATTCAGATTCAGAATGAGATTCAAGCAGAGTGAGCATATAACCCGGGCAGACGGGTCCTGACCCATGGGGCAGAAGCCTTGCCAGCAGAACAAGCACATGATAAAGTGCTTGGAAGAGCCGAAATCATGCTCCGTGAACAACCATGCGGCCACAAAATCAGGGATTGCGTTGAGTTTTAATGGGAATGGCTCCTAAAAATGAAATGTACGCTATACTTGAAACCTGAACTGTGAACTGGAATTGGAATTTTTTTCTGGAGTGTACTGAATGTGCATTCATGAAGTCATTTCAGCTATGTTCGACTGCTGTTTTATTTCCTCTAGAGTGTAGCTAGTGTTAGACAGCACTTTGCTGCATTGTTTTTTCCTCAAGGATCAATACCGAGAAATGATTTTCTTGTTTAATATTGAAGTCGGTTGACGAATGTGAACTTTATGCCATAACTTAGTTGTTGAAGCTCAGTGGCCTTTCGGTTATAGAAGAGGAGCGCTCTGTTGGGTTGAGCTGAGGACCCAGGTGTCAGAGGGGGTGAGGGAGCACGTGGCATCTGGCCTGCTGCTTGTCAGAGAAGGAGGCACGTGGCGTCTGTCCCGCTGCATGTCATAGAGGGGGGCATGTGGTGTCTGTCTGTCTGCTTGTCAGAGAAGGGGCACGTGGTGTCTGTCTGTCTGCTTGTCACAGAGGGAGTATGTGGTGTCTGTCCCACTGCTTATCACTGCTTGTTTTGGGGGTAAGCACATGCGTCTGTCCAACTGCTTGTCATGGGAGGGCACGTGACATCTATCCCACGTTTGTCAGAGAAAGGAGTACGTGGTGTCTGTCCTGCTCGTCATAGAGGGAGGAATGTGGCATCTGCCCCACTACTTGTCATAGAGGGGGCACATGACATCTGTCCCACTGCTTGTCATGGGGGAACACTTGATGTCTGTCCCACTGCTTGTCATAGAGAGAGGTACATGGCATCTGTCCTGCTGCTTGTCATAGAGGGAGGCATGTGACATCTGTCCCACTGCTTGTCATAGAAGGGGCACGTGACATCTGTCCCACTGCTTGTCATAGAGGGGGCATGTGGCATGTGGCGTCTGCCCTGCTGCTCGTGCTTGGGCCTTGGTCACCGCCATTTCATGTTTTAGCACTAAAAAGGTGACATTTGCTAAGAGGACAGTCAAGTGGCTTCTGGATGTATTCAGCGCAGAGTAGAATGATCCTTCTTTATTAAATATCCGGAGGTTTTTGTGGAATTTCAAAACTTCTTTTTCCCTTGGCAGAAATAAGAGAGCCGACGTCAGGAAGGTGGCGTACCGCAGCCTGACAGATCGCCTGAATCCGCTCATATTAAATTATGCCAGAAGAAGGCGGTTCCACCAGATATTCCTCGAGGAGATGCCCTGGAGGGCCCAGATGAACCTGTACCTGGCAGGCGCACACTTTAACCTGATGTTGCAGAAGCTCAGGGAGCGCATGAGGACGAAGCTTGGTGCTTCCCACTCGATGGTCAGGTGTGGCACCCACGATGGACGATGCTTTTGGGCTCGCGGGCACAGTTGCCCTTGTGTGTCCAGAGCGCTGGCATGACTGACAACTTGAGCCGTTCTGCAGAGAGCCTCTCTCTTCATACTGGCCATGGGCGTCCTTCTTAATTTTTTACTCTCAGAATCTTTCCCAAACAAATACTGAACACAAGTGCTAGGAGTACCATTTGCATAGATCTTGCAGATGTCTGCAGACCTACCTTTCAGTGCAAGGGTCAAGTGTAGTTCCAAGGGAACTCCAGCTTGAATTATAGATCACCTGTAGGCTATAGAAGGCATGAGGCAAGTCTTTATTTCCTGTTTAAAGGTCTTGTCTAGGCCTTTATTCAGGAATTATATTTGATCATGCGATGTAGACTTTCCACCACCGTTCCACAGTCATTCCAAGCTCTTCCTGAGTGTCTTTTTTTAGATTAGAAAATATAGTTCATTTTAAAGGTAAATTAGAGATAGAGAAAGAGAGAAAGAAAGAGGAGATTCATCTCCCCAAGGTAGGGTTGGGGGTCAAAGCCAGGAAACATGGCAACAACCATAGCTCAAAGAGTACATGGCCACACCAGAGTCTAGGAAGACAATGGCCACAATGACCTGGTAATAGCCTAGCAATGGCCCCTGAGTGTCTTTGGCTAAGTGCCGTGGGAGATAAAAATAGGAGATTCGTACATAATAGGAGATTCATACGTAATGCATGTAGCCATGACAGAAAGGATGGAAAAGCATACATGAAAAAAGAACGAGCCAGGCTCAGTGTCTCAGCCTGTAATCCCACACTTTGGGAGGCTGAGGTGAGTGGATTGCCTGAGCCCACGGGTTCAAGACCCGCCAGGGCAACTTGGTGAGACCTCATCTCTACAATAAATCAAAAAATCACCAGGTGTGGTAGCGTATGCCTGTAGTTCCAGCTACTTGGAAGGCTGAGGCAGAAGGATCGCCGGAGCCCAGCAGGTCAAGGCTGTGGTGGCCGGGAGCGGCCACTGCGCTCCAGTCTGGGCAACAGAGTGAGACTCCAACTCAAAAAAAAAAGAAAAAAGAAAAAAGAACGTGTATTGAGCACCTATTGGATACATGGCACTGACCTGGGTACAACGGGCCATATGTTGGCATCTGGTGTGGGGCTCCCAAGTGCTCACGAGTGGTATTAGGTGGAAAACTCATTGAGTCGTCTTTGTCACAGAAGGAGGCTGTCCTCTGGCTGGGACTCATAGGGAGGAGCCACCAAGCCTGGGTCCTGGCGAGTGGGCAAGGGTTAGGATGTGCACACAGGAAATCAGTGTCTCCGTAGCTGGACAGACAGGAATCGGAGCACAGTAGGACCACCAGGATGAGAACCCAGACAGTCTGACCAGAGTCCAGGGTGTGAGACAGGGTGTGGTGTGAAACAATTAGAAGTGTACCAGGTCACACAGCATCTTCCATGTCCATTAAATGTGAGCTTTATTTTGCATATGGTAGAGGGTTCTTGAGGTCCATGCCTGGGGCTGGGGACTCCTGGGCTAGACCAGGTTGGCGTTCTTAAAGCAGTTAGTTTGCCTGACCAGCAGGGAAGGCGTTTGGCAAGGACCATTCATGGGGCCACAATAGGGAAAACAGGTAGGCCAGACAGGTGGGCTTCCTGACCATTCTCTGAATGCCAAGGTGTCTTCTCTGACCATCCAGTCATATGTGACCCTTTCTGTATGATCACTTGGGAGCACGGTAAGACAGCGACAAATTGGTGTCAGGGCGACTGGGTGCCAACTCCAATTTATTAAAGCTGTCCACATATCCTCAGTTATTTACTTATTGTTGGTGGAGGATTGTTCATTGCTCGGACCTTATTTTTAAGAAGTAGCACCGATTAGGATGCTGTAGTCAGCAGCATCTTCATTCACTTGTATTTGAATCAATTATTGTTTCAGATAGAGGGAGTATAGATGTGTATTTCTATTTTTGAGGGCCCTTTCAGGGAAGCAGATATTGATTTCAACATTCCCAAGAGCAAAAGCACACCATATAATTCTAAAAGTTATTGGGAAAATGTTAGTCTTTGGGTAAATGCCAAAATACTTTATGATCCAAAATTTGGGAGCACTCACTCACAGTTTTTATTTTCTTTCTGAGTTGAGGGGTCTCACTCTGCCACCCAGGCTGGAGTGCACTGGCATAATCACAGCTCACCACAGCCTCGACCCCCTGGGCTCAGATAATCCTTCCACCTCAGCCTCCCAAATAGCTGGAACTACAGGCATGCACCACCATGCTTGGTTAAGTTTTTAAATTTTTTGGTAGAGACAAGGTCTTACTATGTTGCTCAGGCTGGTCTTCTACTCAAGCAATCTTCCTATCCCAGCCTCCCAAAGTGCTGGGATTACAGGCATGAGCCACCGTACCCCCCCCACAAATGTTTTAAAAATAAAAAGAGATTGAGTTTGACAGATTAAACTAGATTTTTCTTATTCCGTTTTTCATGTGATTTTTCCCCTTACAGTTTCCGATCATGTGATCCCAATATATTCTCACTGTATAACTCAGGAACAGTGTTACCAACAGGGAAATTGACCATAGAGAATTACAAAGCAATGCTAGAGTTCCTGCTCACAGCTAAGAAAAGGAAGGCCAACTTACCATCAGGTAAGATAAATATGCGAATTTATTATAAATTGCTTCTAGATTTTTGCTCACTAACACAGCACACACACACACATCATGGACACACAAAGGTACACACACCATTTTCCAAAGACTTAGTTGAGTTTTGATATTTGTAGGAGATTCTTTGCTCTATTTCTAAAAGTTTCTGTATTTTTATGGGATCATCATACATATTTGGAAATATATATTTTATTCATCTTAAATACCACTAATTTCATGAACATTTATTTGTAATATCTTTCTCAATTACACACCCACTTATGTAGATTTTTTAATAATGGCATTTAAGCACCATGTGTGCTATGCTGATTGGGGTTCTCTGTGTGCCGGTCAGTGTCAGCTCATGTTTCTTCCAGGGTGTGGATCGGGGTTCGCTGGCACCTGCAAAGCATACTGGCTTATTGGAGTACTTGAAAGTGGGCTTTGCAGACACAGAGCCTGACTTTTGTGTATAGATTATATTTAGGGTCCTGAGTTCTTTTTAAACTGGACTTCTGACTAAGGTCGCCCATGACATCGGCAAGAGGATACTCTGCTATCGAGGCTTATTGTCTAAGGCAGCTTTCTAGGAGAAGGTGTGTGGCAGGAGAAGCTCGTTGCCACGTGTCACCAGCCATGACTGAGTGGCTGGGGTTTCTGCCGGCCTGCCTCTAGGGGTGCTGCTGGCTTCCAATGTCTGGTCCGGGAATGGACCATTAGGGAGGAAATTCGGGACCAGTGGGGTCCTGTCATTGGGCCCCTAAAACAAGCCTGCACTTTCCTACTTCTGCACTGCTCTTTTTGCCGTCGTCGTCTTTGAATGTTCTCCTCTGTGCTTTCCCGTAGAGCTGGGTCTCTCCCTCCTGTAAGACCCAGTGTCTCCTCCAGAAACCTTCCCCGGGCCGTTGTGTCTTGGTCATCTCACCCTCTCTCCAAGTGTACGCAGCATTTGTTAACTGAGTCACTCACCTGAGGTTTATTTTCCACTGTGTTTTCTGCAACTTGGTTCTATGTTTTTAATCACACTGTCCCAAATTTTTGTACTGCAGATGCTGAAGAATTTTCTGCGTTTATTAATTCCCAAATGAACGATGAGACTATGTCCAAGAAGCAGACCGTTTACGACTCAGACTCGCAGTCAGGTTCTAGTACTAAAGAGAAGGACCGGGCGGCCGGTCTGGGCCTGATGGATCATTTCGTGAAGATCTTCCTGTATTGCAGGAGAGCGATGGTAATGCCGTCCTTCTTGTTTGCTGGCAGAGTGGACGTATACGCAGGCCTGGGAGAGACGTTGTCTTTGTTCTCGCTGTGCCTGACATTAGCTTTGACTCTGAGGCCTCATCTGGCTGGGTCTAGCCTCAGTCACATTTCAAGTGTGCATGCTGTGACACTGAGGCCTGCGACGTCCAGCTGTCAGGGCGAAGGGGGCGCTTCCCGGTCATCTGCTGTCCGTCCGCCCAGAGCCTGTTCATGCAGTTCCTATGACTGTGCACACACCTCTCAGCTAGACCTAGGGCTCTCTCGGGGAGGTAGGGGATCTTCTTGGGGGCTTTGGTCTCTCTTGAGGGTTTCACGGATGTCTCCCTTCCCCCCAGCGCAGGGCAAGGTCTTTCCGGGCTATGGGGACTCCCTGCTCCCGCCCCCAACCTCTTGCTTGTCCCAGGCACTCGAGTCTTTGCTCAAAGCTTCTCTCCCTTTTTCTTTTAAAGTATTATGTGATGGTAGCAAACCCAGAATTGGAACTGTTAGCTACAAAGGAATCAGTTTCCTCTTTTCACCACAGGAGGGGCACATAGGGAGTGCACTTCCCTTTCTAAGCAAGAAAGGAAGACTCCGGTGCTTATCGTCTCCGTGGAGTGGACAGAGGGACTTCACAAAAGGGAGGGCAGGCCTCCCTCGGGTCCTCACCACCCGCTTCGCACCCCGGAACCACTGGCCCGGCCGCCTTGCCGGACCCCGCTGCCCTCACCCCCACCCCCGCTCACCCCCCACGCCTGCGCCTCGGAAGCTCGAAACTTGCTCCCTCCCTGGCCTCCACGTCCCCCTCTGTCCTCCGCACATGCTGGTCTCCACCCGACGCCCACTTGGCGGTGACTTGTTCGGCTCAGCACGCAGGTCTCCGCTCACGCTTCTCTTCTCAGCGAGGACTCCCTGCCTACCCTGTCCTCTCACCCCCTGGCAGGTTCCACCCCGTGTCTGCTTTATTTTCTTGATCAGACTTGTGATTTCCTGAAATGACAGTTTTAGCTGTCCGGTTTTCTCATGTTGGTGTTCCTAAACGCAAGCAGCAGAGAACATACCCGGATCCCCTGCTCACTGCCGCAGGCCCAGCTCCGAGAACTGTGGGGGCTTTGTTTGGAGGCAGGCCCCAAAGGGGAGGCAGGCATGCATTCGGTGGACTCATGAGCTTGGCAAGTTCACCCCCGCCTCTGCTTCCTCATCTGTAAAATGGGTGGCATACTAGTGCACGCTTCCTTGCAGGAGAGATTGCAGGATGAAGTGAGAGTGTCACCTGGATGTCTCAGCACAGCGCCTGGCGTGTGGACATGGCGCCTAGCACGGGGGGTGTGTGTTTTACAGTGGGTGTGGGACACTGGCAGGAGGACAGAGCCGGTGAGGGCCTGCAGTGGGGTCTGTGATGTGCTGTGTTGCCACAGGTCCTTGCGCACCGCGGAGGCTACTGGACTCTGCTGCAGAACTGTTGCCGGGCCTTCTGGAACTTGACCCAGGAGCTGCAGATACTGCTCAAACAGGCCGTGGACCTCTGCATGACGTTTCCTGTCAGCCGGGATGGCTTCCTATGCACCTCTGTCTTGCCATTCTATTTGGGAGCAGAATTACTCATCGACATGTTAATTCAGCTACAAGATACCGATTCTATTAAGGTAAGGACATTTTGGTAATTGTTTTTATTGTAGTCAATTAAAAAATATCTTTGCACAGTGCAGCTTGGGATGAGTAGACACTGATACTTTCCTTGAGTTCTCATTTGGCTTGACTATATTTCATTTGCCTCTCATTATTATTTTGTTCACAATACCTAACTTGCATTGACGTTAATTAAAACTATCTGAGGCTGAACGTTTAGTTCATTAAAGGGAAGAGAAAGTAACATTTGTTGAACTCCAGCTCCTAATAAATCAATGCATCTAATGCTCAGAGCAATCTTTTTGACAAATAAAGAAATGGCGCCCAAGTGAAGTCACACAGCTTGTCAGCAGGTCTTTGCTTCACTGCTTTATCGTCCTTGTCCTATTAGTCTAGGTCTGTTAGAAATAAAAATCATTAAAATCTATTACACTGTGGTTTAGAGTGTGGAAATGGAGTAGAAACAATACAAATACAAAACAAATATACAAGAACAAATCAAAGTAACCTATTAAACTTAAAATAACCTAAACACATTGAAAATAGTAAACACATAAACATATTGAGACATGGGATTTATAAACATTTCTAGAGGAAGATATTTGACAACAATGACACAAAAGATAGAGTAAATAAAATTGAACTATTATAAATTTTTTACATTTATATAAAGTTAGTAGAATATTAACTCTTAAGTGGAATGTGATAAGTTCAGGATGCATTTAATAACTCCTAGAGTAGTTGCCAAAAAAAGTCAATGAAGTATAAGGGAAGACTAAGAGATAGCTAATTAACTAAAAAAAAAAGCAGGAAAGAGAGAGCAGAGGAATAAAAACATATGGAACAAATAGAAAACAAATAGCAAATTTTAAATCTAACTCAATGATATCAGTAACTATATTAACTATAAATGAGCTAAACACCCCAATTAAAAGGCAGAGATTGTCTGACTGAAAAAAAAAAAGAAAAACATACATATCTGTCTATAAGAGAAGCACTCTGAATATAAAGGATTAGATAGATTGAAAATAAAAATATGGAAAGAGAGATACCATGAAAATAGTAAACATGAAAAAGTTGGTGAGATTATATTAATATTAGATGAAATGGGCCTCAAATCAAGGAATGTCACATTAAGTAATGAAGGACATTTTATGATAAGAGGCACAGCTAATCAGGCAGAGACACCGGTCATAGTTGTGTATGCATTTAGTGACAAAAGTTAAAGATACACTCTGGATGCCCAAGGCTTGATGAACACATTTTAATGTGTCAGGAGCGTGACCTCCCTGATGCCACAGGGAGAGGGCATGGGATCTTCATGTCCGGGGCCCTCCCAGACCTCACCCCATGTACGTCTTCGTTTGGCTGTTCCTGAGTTGTTTTCTTTATCATATAACTGTGATGACAAGTATAGTGCTTTCAGTGAGTTCTGTGAGTCATCCTGGTGAATTATCAAACCGAAAGGGGTTATGAGAACTCCTAAATTTATAGCTGGTTGGTCTGAAGGTTGGGTGACCTGAGATGTACCTGGCATCTGAAGTAAGGGCAGCCTTGTGGAGGCTGGAGCCTTTACACCTGTGGTCCCTGAAGCTAGCTCTGCATGGTTAATGTCAGAACTGAAGTGCAGGAAACCCAAGTGGAATGAAAACAGAGCACATGTGCATATGGCGTGTTCACAAGTTGGGTTTCACGTAGAGACAAGAAGTCCTAAAAACCTTCAAGACTCTGTTCTTTGACCACCACAGAATTACATTGTGAACAGACTGCCATAATATTGGGAGGAAAATATCCAAATATTGGGAAATTAAGCAACATATTCTAAATAACCCAAAGGCCCACAAAGAAAACACAAGGGACATGATAGTCTACCAGA
The DNA here is from genome assembly GCF_000164805.1 of Carlito syrichta. Lineage (NCBI taxonomy): Eukaryota > Metazoa > Chordata > Mammalia > Primates > Tarsiidae > Carlito > Carlito syrichta. Next base: position 111,367 of record NW_007093168.1, read on the forward strand.
AACTAATGATAACATGAAAACTTGTGGGCTGAAAATAAGCAGTGCGTAGAAGGAAATTTATGGCTGCACATGTTTAATAGGAAAGAAGGAAGATACAGCATCACTGATCTAAGCACACATGTAGCAGCTAGAAAAAAAAGCGCACATTAACTCCAAAGTAAATAAAGAGAAGAAAGGAAATAGGGCTGGGCGTGGTGGCTGACGGCCCTGTAACCCCAGCATTTTGGGAGGCTGAGCATTTCTTAAAGCCAGAAGTTTGAGACCAGCCTGGGCAACACAGCAAGATTCTGTCTCTAAAAAAAAAAACTAAAAAGTAGCTTGGCTTGGTGGCATCTTCCTGTAGTTCTCGCTACTCAGAAGGCTGAGACAGGAGGATTGCTTGAGCCTAGGAGGTCAAGGCTAAAGTGAGCCACGGCACTCCAGCTGGATCAACAGAGTAAAACCCAGTCTCAAAATAAATAACAAATAAATAAATAAATAAACAATGAAAAGAAGCAAATAATAATAAATGAAGGAACTGATAAGAGCAGAAATCAGTTAGATAAAAAGCAAAATTAATAAAGTCAAAAATTAATCTTTTGAAAAGATTATCAAAAGCTGCTGTATGCCTAGGAATACTGATGATGAACAGAAGTGATATTGGTAATGAAGGAAGGACATTACAACAGATCCAGGAGACATTAAAATAATGGGGTATTAGGATCAATTTTTACTAAAAAAATTCATGACTTAGGTGAAATGAACGCATTTGTTGGAAAGCACAAGTTAACAAATCTGACCCAAGAAGAAATAAAAAATATAAATTACCCTAAATATATCAGTGAATTTGAATTCCTGATCAGAAACTTTCACATAAAGAAAACTCCAGACCCACAATATTTACCTGGGGAATTCTTGCAGGCATATGTGGAAGAATAATAAATTATATACCAGTTTAAAAAAATCTGTGCAAATGTACACAATAATTTGTGTTGCATGTGTATGATGAGTAGTGATCAAGCCAGGGTGTTGAGCGTGTATGTCTGTCCATCACCCACGCACAATACGTTTTAAGTGTATGACGTGTAGCCTTCCAGCCAGGGTGTCGAGTGTGTCTGTCCATCACCTACGCGCATTATGTTTTGTTGCGTATATGACACGTGGCATTCAAGCCAGGGAGTGGAGTGTGTCTGTTCATCACCCAAGTGCAATACATGTTTGTTAAGTACATGACGTGTAGTGATCCAGCCGGGGTGTGGAGTGTGTCTGTCCATCACCCTTAGGTTTGGTTAAATACAGTCACCTCTTTGCTGTCGTCCACCGAACGTATTCCTGCTACCTGACTGTGTGTTTGTCTCTTTTAGCCTGCGTTTCTTCTCCTCCCTGACCCCTCTCACCCTTCCCAGTATATGCTAATTTTTTTACTCTCTATCTCCATGTGCTCAAATTATTTAGCACTCACGTCTATGGAGAGCAGGCAGTGTTTGTCTTTCTGTGCCTTGGTCATTTCACTTAAGAAATGAGTCCAGCTTAATGCTGACAGAGATGTCAAACCAGAAAAGTATGAACTAATATCCTGTATGAACATGGACACAGAACTCCTTAATGAAATGTCAGCAAATCAGTCCCAGCAACATGTAAAATATGCAGATGATGATAGAATATATAAAAATACACAAATTTGCAAATGGCAATGAAGAGGGTTTTTACCCTGGAAATGTAAGGTTCACATTTGAAAAGCAATCAGCGTAATTCAAAATATTAGCAGGATAAAGGAGAAAAGTGATATGGCCATTGAGTAAGAGCAGAAAAGGCATTTATAGAATGTAGTGTCCATTCATGTCAGAAACTCTCCGCACACTAGGAGCAGAAGATAGCCTTCTCGGGTGGATAAAGAATATCTACAGGAGACGTCATGCTTCACAGTGAAATGTGAGCTTCCTTGTAATGTGGGAGCACAGTCAGGATGTTCACTCAAGTACTTGCATTCAGCATCAGGCCAGAGATCCTGGCCCATGCAATCAGGCAAGATTTTTTTTAAAAAGGCATACAGACTAGGAAGAAAGAAGTGCAGCGGTTCTTATTTGTGGGCAGCATAATTTTGACACAGAGAATTCGAACTCCTCAGGATTCTACAAAGCAACTACTGGAACGAAAAAGCAAAGTGGCAGGCTGTAAGGCCAATATACAAAAAGAAATTGTACTTCTATATACTAGCAGAAAATAACTAGAAAATGAAAACTTAAAAAAATACCACTTAAAATGTCCTCCAAGACCATCATTCTCAGTGAACTCTCACAGAAACAAAACACAAAATGCTGCATGCGCTCTCTCGTCAGCAGGCCCTGAACCCTGGGCACAAGGGGAGCCCAAGGGTTGGGAAAGCTGCTGCCAGGCACTGCTGGGGGGGGGGCCTGGGGGCACACCACCACCCACTGGGCACCAGGTCCACCACCAGGGGCGAGAGGGCCCTCTGGAAGCCCAGTCCTCACTGGCGCGCAGTTTGCTTAGGCAGCAGATCCTCACATGGACCCCACCACTCTACACACGTTTAAAAATAAAAATAAAATATCACAAAAATAAACATCAAGGAGTATGTCTAATGAAACTTGCACAATTTCTGTACACTGAAAACTATAAGACACTATGTAAAAATATTTAAAAATACCTAAATAATTGAAGAGATATATTTTATATTAATACTAAAGAATCAATTATCCCCCCCCCTTGATGATTGATACAGTGGAATCTCAATGAAAATCCCAACCGGCATTTTTTTGGGGGGAGGGGATCATTGATGGCTCATTTTAAAATTTACAAGCAAATGAAAAAAAGAAAAGTGAATGGCCAAAAAAAAAAAAAAAAAAACTGTTGAAAAGAACACATTTAGAGGACTCACCACCTGATATCAAGACTTATGAAAGTGACAGTAATTAGGAGAGTATGATAATGGCTTAAAGAGAAAGATGTGTCAATGGAACAACTAGAGAATCAAAAAATAGATCCATTCGTGTGATTTCTTTTTTTAAACAAAGGAACCAAAGCAGTTCAAAGGACTCAAAAAGAAATGTCAACTTTTGACCTCCAGATTTGGTCTTTAAAACTATTTATCACTAAAGGATACAGGCATCTTGTGGGAAAAGAGGTGGCTTGCCGGGCCAGCGTGGACTGTACCTGAGGGTGACCAAGTGACTGATGAAGGGAGGCTTTTCTTTACAGAAGCATCTGGGTAGTGAGTGAAGAAAGGAGGTTGGAATTGTAATGTTGGGATTTTGTGAGTCTTAATGAATGGATTGGGGGGGCGCATGAACAGTGCGTGTGTGTACTTCCCAGAGAAAAATAAACCAAACTGAAATCAGACAAAGCCTTTACCTCTAACCAGCAAGTGGCAGACGTGTGCAGAAGAACGTTTTAAATGAAGCCATGCACATCAAGCAACAGAATGCAGACTGCAGGAACTGCAGGACAGAAGGTCTGTTTTCTTCAGTAAAACAATAAAAAAAAGAGGAGATGGAACCTGTGGATTCATACTGATACCATTTCAAATTAACGTATGCTAAGAATAGTTCATTTACAAGACAACAAGTGAAATGCTATTCAGTTTAATTATCCAATGATGACTTAAAGGAATTTTTGCTAATTTTTATGGTAGGATTGTCAGATTGAGGTTATGATTTCTACAGATGCATATTGATATATTTACAGATCAATAACATTTTGGGGATGCAGTTCAAAACAATGAGGGAAGGGGGTCTGTCCTAAGAACTGATAATTACCGAAGCTGGTATGTGAGGCCTTCTTATATTACTTTCCCTACTTTTGTAAGTGCTAAAAATTTTTTAAAATACAAAGTTAAAAAAAAAAATTACACTTGCCTAGACAGGATTTTCAAAACTTGAAAGAGTTTAACCACGCCAGAAGCCTCATTCTCTAGATACTATTTTGACCCCAAATGCCAGCCCTGTTTGTCTCTCAGCGTTGGCAGGTGACGTTTCCAAGATGAAGTGGTCAGCAGGTAATGCTCCTGTCCCCTCTCTCGAGACCACCCGAGAGGAGACAGCTGGAGACAGATGTCGGCTTTGTTGATGATGAACTCCGCATCGGAAGATGTAGCAACCACACAGGCTTCCTTACCCTCCACCCCAGAAATAAGGCACTGACATAGACTGGGGGAAAGCCTAGATAAGAACGCACCCCTCTGTCACTCTGCAGGCTGCAGGCTATGGCTGAGCAGTCCCCCGAAGTGTCAAGTGGGACAGGCTGGATTTATTCGACACGCACCAGAAGGGGAGAAGGCCAGGAGCACTTCACTTGGAAACCCGAGGGCAAGGAAACAGATCTGTGTGCTGGAAGCCTCACTGTGGGACCAGAGGACTGCAAGGCTTGAGCGCATAACGTCAGCCGCATGCCAGCTGCCTTGAACTGTGCGTGTCCCATGTGTGGGCACAAGGCTCAGGAGGCACAGCCTCACGGGCGACAAGTCTCCTGCCGGTGCCTTCCTGGGGCTTATTTTGCAGCCAGGTGACTTCCAGGGTCTCTTCTAACTTCGAGGACTGTGGCTCTTGCAAGAGAGGATGTTGGTCCTCTGCTTTTGCTGACACCTTCCCTCCCTATAGACACATTACTCTTCATGGTGTTGTTGGGATGGGAGGGGCTGTTTCAGGCTATGGCCTGCCCCAGGGTGGGTCCAGGAGGCCCCAGGATGGGTCCAGGAGGCTTTGCTCTGCCTTAAGAATTTCCAGGTCGGGCGCAATGGCTCACGCCTGTAATCCCAGCACTATGGAGGACTGATGAGAGAAGATTGCCTAAGCCTGTGGGTTCGAAACCGGCCTGGGCAACATGGTGAGATCCCCATCTCTACAATACATCAAAAAATTAGCTGGGCATTATAGCGCATGCCTCTAGTTCTGGCTACTTGGAAGGCTGAGGTGGAAGGATTGTCGGAGCCCAGCAGGTCGACACTGGGGTGGCGGTGAGCGTGCCACTGCACTCCAGCTTGGGTGATGGAGTAAGACTCCAATGCAAAAAAAAAAAAAGAATTTCCGGAGGTATACAAAAACGCATCAGGGGCCCACGGGAAATGAATACAATAGTTACACAGTCAATCATTTAGGCAAAGAGAACTTCGAGAAGATTTCTTCCTCCATAGGTTTGACCACTGCATTAAGGAATTGGACTTCTATCCTCCAAATTAACCAATGTCACCAGTGTATTATGGGACTCCGTCATGTGTGTATACTGAAAGCTGTTTTTCCCAAATGCTTTATCATCGTGGCTTCGTATCCTGACTTAAGTGGCTCGTGCCTGTCTACTACGAACTACAGACCTGAGATTGTGCTGTCCACTATGGTGCACATCAGCCACATGCAGCTGTTTACATTTGGGCTCGAATCGGTCATAATTAAAGTTAGGAATTCAGTTGCACTAGTCCCATTTCAAAAGTTCAGGCGCCTCCGGTGTCTAATGGCTGTGATGAGCTATACCGAGCAACACGAATACAGCGCATCTCCGCCATCTCAGAAAGCTCTCCTGATAGTATGCTTCAAATTGTCAAACTTTGTTGGCATGATAAAACTTTTCTTTTTGAGTTATTGCTGATGGCCATTCTGACTGAAGTTAGGTGGTATCTCAGTGTAGTTTTAATTTGCATCTCCTTGAAGACTAGTGAGGCTGAACATTTCTTCATGTATCTGTTGGCCACTCGAATGTCTTCTTTTGAGAAGTGTCTGTTCATATCTTCTGCCCACTTTGTAATGGGGCTGTTTGTTTTTTTCTTTTCAGCACGTTTGAGTTCCTTGTAGGCCCTTGATGTTAGGCCTTTGTTAGACATGGAGTTGGCAAATACTTTTTCCCAGTCTGTGGGCTGTCTCCCTGCTCTCTCCATGGTTTCTTGGGCTTTGCAGAAGCTTGTCAGTTTGATGAGGTCCCACTTGTCTATCTTATCTCTTATGGCCTGTGCATTTCGGGTTTTGCTCAGG
>NW_007093169.1:0-785 GCF_000164805.1 Carlito syrichta
TCACTGGGGCATTAGCTAGTCTAGGAGTTATATCTTCCAGTATAACCCCTTAATCAATCAGAGAGAGAGAGAGAGAGAGAGAGAGAGAGACTGTGTGTGTTTCATCTACCATGCATTCTACCAAAATTTATTTGGGTTCCTCCATTAACCTGAAACTGTGCTGGGTTCTAGTAATAAAGAAATGAGTCAAGCGTGGTCTCTGCCCTGGCAGAGCTCATGTATTCCAGTGTGGAGACAGACACATAAATGTGTGCTTAAAAGCAATTCAGTGGGTGTGAAAGGAAACATTAGGGAGGGGCAGCTAATTCATCTGTTGGAGCAGTTTGTCAAATATTTAGAGGAAGCTGTAATTTGTGAGTCTGACAGAATAAGCCAAGAGCTAGCCTGGAGGGAAAAGAGACAAAGAACAGGCCTGGGTGGATATTTTTGGCACAGGGCTCACATAAGCAAAGTACTGAGGAAAGAAGCCGTCTAGAGGGAGTGGGGTAGCCAGGGGCAGGAGACAGAGAAGAAAAACCTGAGGTTGCAGAGAGATAAGGAAGGGCTCAGAGGGACAGGAGTGAAATAGATACCTGGGGAGCTACAAATAGAATGGTATGGGCCTATCTGAATTGTACATTTCTCTGTAGGTTACATAGAGAATAGATTCAGGAAGGCAAGAGTGAAAATCAGAAGACAAGTCAGAAGTCTAGAGCAATAGGTGGGTCAATAGATGGTGGGGGCCTGACTGAGAACAGCAGGGGGAAGGAGAAGGAAGAGGGGACAGGCCAGAGCACCGAGATACA
>NW_007093170.1:0-704 GCF_000164805.1 Carlito syrichta
TCACACAAATGTTCTTTAGCTAATAACCCCCTACTTAATTTTAATACAACATGATTTATCACATTTCAAGATACTGAAAACCTTCAGTAAATGTGCTGTGGCATAAAAGGATGTGGGTCTGCTTTCTGTAAACAATGAGGTGAATTTGCCATTAAAAGTATTTCCCCCACAAAGGTCACCGTGAACTACCTACAACGAAAGAAGGAACAAAAACCAACAAACTGATGTTCAGTTTCTGTGTGAATGTATCTAAACGTCAGGCAAATAAATCAGCCATCTTACTAAGCATCTTACTTGTTAGATTTATTTTCAGGAGCCATTGCGACTAAACAAAATTTATGAGGAATAAAAAAAATACAAGGAAATTCAGGTAACAAGTTAATCCCCTCGACAATTATCTTAAAAGCAGCATTTCCTATAGAACAAGATAAAGAAACTATCAAAAAGCACTTCTCAAAGTATCATTTTTGCATGTCAAAAAAAGAATTAACTTAGAATAAATATATAATTAACAGTATATTCTGTGATAAACCTGAATATATTTACCTGTTAAATATATAATTAGCTAATCCCAAACATTTGGGAGGCTGAGGTGAGTGGACTGCTTGATCCCGTGGGTTTGAGACCCACCTGGGCAACTTGGCAAGACCTCATCTCTACAATAAATCCAAAATCAGCTGGGCGTGGTAGTGTGCACCTGTCAT
>NW_007093171.1:0-386 GCF_000164805.1 Carlito syrichta
AAAAATAAATAAATAAATAAATAAATAAATAAAAATAAAAATATTGGCTTCTGTTTCCAAACAAGGGCATGCTGGATCCAGATATGAATAGGACAAAGTGGGCCTCCAAGAAGCACACAACCGAGCAGACTGAGAGGTAGCCAGGGGACGTTTTATGCCCAGTACGTGGTGACTTGGGTGGGGGCAGGGAGAGGAGGGAGGTGGGTGGGGAAACAGGATCAAACTCTGGGATGCTGGAGGAAGAACAGGAAACACCAGATCAGTCATAGGAGGAGGGAGGGGAGGGCTTCAGGTGCAAATTTGGTTTCTTCATTTTCTCTGCCCCCTCTGCCTCCACCCCTATTTATTTGGTCTATTTTACATTCTGGGATGAAAGTCCCTTTTTG
>NW_007093172.1:0-580 GCF_000164805.1 Carlito syrichta
GAAAAGCTCCTGTCATCTTCCACCAGAGACTCTGCCCATATTCTTGCAAGATGTGGATGTGCCATCCAAGCCGGCACGGGAAAACTCCTCCTCACCTCGGCTCTCCCTAACCTGGTTCGCTAACCCTTTCTCCTTTCCATTTTCTGTTGACATCCCACGTTACTTTGACATGGAATGTTTAATCTGTGATTTTTATATATTGGTTAAGTGCACTACTATCTACTGTGTGTGATATTGGCTGGACTGGAGGAGTGGCTTGAGCCTGCCTGCCTGACGCTCTTACTACCTGGTAAAAGGGAAGTACGAAGTAGCGTTGTCTCCTCGGGAACACCGTGTAGCTTGTGGCTTTTAAGATCACACCAGCCTCGGTAAAATTCTGACATTTTGGAACACTACAAATATGGGTGTACCTGGTCTGACCTCGTGCCACTCAGGATATAGAATGTAGAAGTAATTATTTTTAGAGTGGTCATCTCACTCTGTCGTTCAGGTTGAGTGCGGTGGCACAATCTCAACTCACCACCACCTCTACCTCATGGGCTCAGGTGACCCTTCCGCCTCGGCACCTCAGCCTCCCAAG
>NW_007093173.1:0-521 GCF_000164805.1 Carlito syrichta
CAAGGGTGTCCAATTGAATTATTTTTATTCAGCCGAGTACTGGTATACCTATCCAGACCAGTTGTCAAGAAAAAAAATTAAAGCATCCAGTTTAAGAATGAGTAAGTCAAATTTATATCTGTTTACAAACGACATCTTATATATAGAAAACTCTTAAGACTCCACCAAAAGACTCTTAGAACTCATCAATGACTTCAGTAATGTTGCAGGATACAAAATGGAAATACAAAAATTATTAGTGTTTCTATATGCCAATAGCAAACTATCTGAAAAAGAAATGAAAAAAATACTTCAATTTAGGCCGGGTTCAGTGGCTCAGCCTGTAATCCCAGCACTTTGGGAGGCCGAGGTGAGTGAATTGCCTGAGCCCACAGGTTCGAGACCCGCCTGGGCAACTCGGCGAGACCTCATCTCTACAACAAATCAAAAAATCAGCCGGGTGTGTTAGCGTATGCCTGTAATTCCAGCTACTTGGAAGGCTGAGGCGGAAGGATCACTGGAGCCCAGCAGGCGAGGCTGCG
>NW_007093174.1:0-825 GCF_000164805.1 Carlito syrichta
GTATGTAGGTTCGTTGTGTGTCAAATACAAATTTTAAAATTAATTTTCAAACAAGGCAAAAGAAACCCTGTTGACAGAGAGTTGAATCCACCACCCATCTAACTCTTCCAGAACAGAAAGCTCTCATTTATTCTAGCAGGTTGGAGAGGCTGTGACAGTATCCCTCAAGACAAGGACTCATGTGAGCTCCCACTGAGGCTCCAGGCAGTAGCGGCAATCTGCAGTAGCCCTCGCACACCCCGGGGACTCTCCTCAGATGGGCTGTTTACCACCTCAACCCCTCCACAGACACTCATCCTGAACACCCACTCGCGTAGGGCTCCTCCGAGACCCAGGAGGTAAGGTCGGGGGAGTGCGGTGCCTCATAACTATCTGACACTTTCATCCCTTTAAAGAACCCAAATAGGGTCATCATCAGAAAGCATTATGCTTTATGGACAAGTCCCACAGACAGGGACAAAATACACCCTCAACCAGAGTATGCTAATGTTGTGAAGTTATATATTCAGTGTGTTGTTTCTTCAGTTGCACGGAGGCGTAATTACTGTTAGGTCACGGTGGCTGTGTCCTGGGAAAGATGCAAAGAATTTCACAAGGGTCTCTGAGAAAAAGTTTGTTTAGAAAGTAAATTACAGAAAAACCGGTTTGGTCCACCTCCTCAAGTTTGAAGAGGGGTCCAAACACTGAAGAGATATTTGGTGCTGAGTGTTTGAAGCTGGGTGTTTCTAAGGCTTTCTCTAAGAGTTTGAGAACAGGAGCATTTTTGTGAAATGTGACATGGGAGGGGGGAGGTTGTCGTCACGGCAGATAACTGGCCGATATGGC
>NW_007093175.1:0-750 GCF_000164805.1 Carlito syrichta
CCCTAACAAAAGAAAAAGGAAAAAGGTCATCTATAAAAAGGTTAAAAAGAAAGAAAGCAAAAAGCAAAGGAAAGATGTAAAAAGGTTGCCGGCGTACAAGTGTGGTCTCTGTAAGGAAAAAAGGATATAAGGAAAACGAATGATTTTATCTAGCCCAGGATCTCATACGGTAAACGTGTGCCCTATAACGAACAGGACAAAAGTCGAAGTCTCGAGCATGTCGAAAAACGGCACGAGCACGTCAAAGACGGTATGCGGAAGGTTTAGGGAAAGAAAGGTACGAAGGGAATCCCACAAACCATCTAGCTTGCCAAAAACAGTCAGATCGACGAATCCGCCATTAATCTCAAGCACCGACGTTAGGCCAGAACGAAATTAGATCAAAGTAACAGAATTTTCTTAAAAGCCTAAATCCATCGATCCTCAGTAAACAGCGGCATCGTTTAAAAGCGGTCCAATAGAATGCTCTCATTCGGACGGGGCCCATCGATCTTTCAGTCTATCGGTCAAATACGATTTCAGTTGAATGCCTTAAAACATAAAACTCTGCTTCCGTAGTACCTTTCCGGACCGAAGTCGTCAGCAAACTCACGTCTTTAGATTCCAACCGTGAAGGGTTTACGTCAGGTCAGTCAAGACGGCCGGAGTCTAAAGGGCGTCATTCAGTGCAAAGCGCTAGCAACTTTGAAGTCCTTCAAAACTCTCATTCAAGACGTGTGTGGGCCGGGCTCGGCGGCTCAGCCTGTCATC
>NW_007093176.1:0-584 GCF_000164805.1 Carlito syrichta
GAATATAGCATAGGACAATATACATTAAAATTGAACAAATTATGCCCATTGCATCGTTTATTTGGGAACAAACGTGTATATTATTAAATGTTTGAGAAAGTAGCTGAGCATCTTGTTTTGAGAATATTCCTTCTCATGGGGGCCAGGGGTGTTGCTACACTGTCTCCTCCAGCAGACACTAAACCATTCAACAGCATGAAATTCAGAAGTATCAAGTACTCTGTACCTAACTGGAGTACCTAATACATAGTTGTGTATGTAGATGTTCAATGAATGTTATTTATGTTGACAGAAAAATACAGACACAGTGATCTACATGGGTCACCCTCAGGACTCCAAGTTTCTGATGGCTTTAACCTCTTAGGAAGGACTGGTAATGTTATAAAGGGCACTGAAAGGCAAGTCATAAAAACTAAACTCTAATCACCTTTGGCCAATGCACGCCAACCCTTGTCACTATCTTCTCTTTTCCAGACTGGTGTTTAGAATAAGGAGTTAGCAGCACAAAACATGTTTCTGTTTCTATGTGCCTTTTTAAACATGCGTGATGGTAATATACACAAACACAGAGTTCATATAGAACA
>NW_007093177.1:0-523 GCF_000164805.1 Carlito syrichta
CTTCCCTACCTCACCTGGAATTTTCCGACCACCAGCATCTTCGAGCCGCCACAGGGAAACTGCAGGGATAGAGTTCCTCATCAAACCATCGCAAATGCGACAAGGTTTAAATTATGATGCGGCCCGTGACCCCTCCCCCCACCCCACGGCAGGGACGCGCCCCGGGACCCTCGCTGCTCTGCGGACCCCCGGTCCCGGGCCTCCCCGCGGGGCGCCGTGCCGGCGGTCAGGGGAGGTCGAGGCAGAGGGAGGGGCCGTGCGTGCGGGCGCGCGCGCGCGTGGGAGGGGGCGGCGGGGAGCCTCCCCTTCCACCCAGCCTTCGAATTCCCCTGAGCCCCTTCCTTCCGAACCAGGGCCCGGCCCTGCAGCTCGCCCCACGCCCGGCGCCCAGCGGCCCGCACGCGGGCACGGCGCGGGAAGCGAAGAGGGCGAGCCACAAGCCACCCCGGCGGCGCCCCGCAAGCACCCAGGCTCCCTTCCCCACCGGCGGACTCGTTCGAGGAAAGGCTGGGGGAGGGGGCCG
>NW_007093178.1:0-742 GCF_000164805.1 Carlito syrichta
CAGCCCGGCTCCCTGCCATCTTACAAAACCTTCTTCAAGCCAGGAATTGGCATGATATGAACCGACCATTTATGGGACGAGATGGTCAGCTAGTCTCATTATTGTAATTGCTGCTTGTTCATAATACAAAGATATCTAAATGATGGCCTATAAAATGACGCAAATGGGGCTAAATTCACAGAATCCATTTTTTTCCCCAGCTGAGAATTTATTGATGTAAACGCCACCAAATAAACCATGTTATTGGTCTGGGCGCAGTGACTCACGCCTGTAATCCTAGCACTTGGGAGGCCAAGGTGAAAGAACTGCTTGAGCCCAGGAGTTCAAGAGCAGCCTGGGCAACATAGCTAGACCTTCTCTCTACAACAAAATAAAAAAAAGTTAGCCAGGTGTGGGGTGCAAGTGCCTGTGGTCGCAGCTACTCTGGAGGGTTAAGACGAAAAACTCGCCTGAGTCCAGGAGGTCAAGGCTGTGGTGAGCTGTGAGTGTGCCACTTTCCTCTCCAGCCTGGGCCACAGAGTAAGACCTCAATTTTAAAAAAAGTGATCAAGCCAGGCTCGGTGGCTCAGCCTGTAATCCCGCGCCTTTGGGAGGCTGAGGTGAGTGTATTGCCTGAGCCCGCGGGTTCGAGACCAGCCTGGGCAGCGAGACCTCATCTCTACAATAAATCAAAAAATCAGCCGGGCGTGGTAGCGCATGCCTGTAATTCCGGCTACTTGGAAGGCTGGGGGGGAAGGATCGC
>NW_007093179.1:0-423 GCF_000164805.1 Carlito syrichta
GTGTAAGATCTAGGCAATAAGCCTGATCCAGTGAAGTCTGCTCTTGAGAGCAATGCCCAGGAAAGGAGGGACCCTGGAGCCATACCAGACTGACAGTCAGTCACCAAAAGTGTCATAGAGCAAGTGATGAGAAAGGGCCACAACCAGAAAGGGAAGCAGGAGGTTGTTACTGAAGAATGTAACTTCTGATAACTTCAAATCTCCAATTGTTATCAGAATTGGAGTTTGTAGATCACACACAAATATAATATTAGAAAAGAGCAGTGGGCAGAACGAAATGAAGAGGTCAAGCTACTTGTGGACTGGAGATAAGTTCATCAATTTGTTGTGTGCAATCAGTTGTGTTCAGGCCAAGGTGCAAGGTACAGTGAAGTTTGAACAGCTATTTACTGAACTGGAATGATGGCCTTAATACTTAATTAT
>NW_007093180.1:0-505 GCF_000164805.1 Carlito syrichta
ACACACACACACACACACACACACACAGACAAAAAGAGGCATCCTCCATACTGATAGAAAATCCACTTTTAAAATGCTTTAAAAATAATATTAATACAATTATTTTTAATGAACCACATGAGGGGAAAAAAGATTTGCCTACATCCAAACTCATTCCTTCATTTTTATCCAATATTACAAGACAGGTCTATTTCTTGCCTACTAAGATGAAGAAAGCTTTCACAGGTACAAGCTACCCAAAATAATGTTTAGTTTGTCCATGGTGAGAGAACCACAGTTTTGCTACAATGAACCACTTGCTCACCAAGACTGGCATGGAGAACAATATCAGGACAGGCAAAGAAAAAGGAAGAAGTAGAGGGATGCAAGAAGGGAAGTAGAAAGGAAGAGAAGGGGGGAGAAAGGAATCTGTCATTCTCAGAATGGATACAAGGACATCCATGTAGCAGGCTCATTACTGAGGACTTAGCTATACCAATGCCACTCTGGCTCTCATGACTTAGTA
>NW_007093181.1:0-530 GCF_000164805.1 Carlito syrichta
CCATGAAGTGTGTAACTTGATGAGCTGATCTTCTCTCTGAGAGCCCTGAGCATCTGAACTTCAGGATTTTTCCTTTTGTTGTGGAAGTCCACAAGGGATCTGTGTGTACCCAATAAGCAGAGAGCCAGACACAAGCGCATTAGCGCTCAGGAGCAGAGGAAGGAATGCTTGACCTGGAGAGAGTGTGAGGGCATGAGACCTAAACCCTCAGATCCCACCTGCTTTTGAACGTGACCGAGGACTTTCATGGGTGAGACAGTTGTGCTGGAGGTGAGCATTGCCGCCCATGTCCCCCGGTAGATTAAAGGTCTGGATGCATCATGGAAGGCTGCAGGACCCAAGGATGACAGGGTGGGATCTGGGGACCCCAAGGGTCATTGTTCTTGGAAAGAAAAACAGGCTCATTCATCTTCAGGGCAGCCCCAGAAGACATGAAGATAATTGTTAGTGAACAGCCTCTGCCAAAATAATAACCTGCAGGCAACCATGTGTGGAAGGGAGAAAAGAATGGAGAGAAAGGGGGAAGCCAA
>NW_007093182.1:0-866 GCF_000164805.1 Carlito syrichta
CGGATCCAAATCGAGAACACAATCCCAGCTGGGCTCGGTGGTTCAGCCTGTAATCCCACGCTTTGGGAGGTGTAGGTGAGTGGATTACCCGAGCCCGCGGGTTCGAGACCTGCCTGGGCAACTTGCGGAGATCTCATCTCTACAATAAATCAAAGACTTAGCCGGGCGTGGTAGTGCGTGCTCGTAGTTCCAGCTACTTGGAAGGCTGAGGCCGAAGGCTCGCCAGAGCCCAGCAGGTCGAGGTTGCGGTGGCGGGGAGCGTGCCTCTGCACTCCAGTCTGGGCGACTGAGTGATACTCCAACTGAATCAAAAAAAGAACACAATCCCTTTTACAACAAAGACACACACACACAACTTGAAATAATTTTATATAAGGAGATGATGCATGTCTACAAAGAGAAATACAAAATATTGTTGAAAAAAATGAAAGAGATACAGACAAATTGAAGACCTCCCAACTTCATGAATCGAAGGAATCGACATCACTGAAATGTTTGTACTGCCTAAAGCGATCTGAAGGTTCAATGCAATTTCTATCAACCCACGAGTTCCACTTTTTACAGAATTAGAAAAAACAATTCTGAAATTTACATTAAAGCAAAAAAGAGCCCAAATAACCAAAGACTTTATAATAAAAAGATTTTTAGGGAAGGAGAACCACTATCTTAGAATTAACTCCCTATTATCAAAAGTCAGACATTTCCTGGTTTTAATGATGTTGGCTCTTTCTGCAAAAGTGTTATTTTTGAAACCTGCGCTCACATGTTAATTGCTACACATTTCACATCGCACAGATGTAGAATCACCTAAATGTCCAGAAGCCGATCGACGGATAGTACAGATGTGTTATATAGATGTCGTGGAA
>NW_007093183.1:0-798 GCF_000164805.1 Carlito syrichta
CCAAGAGGTTGTTGGGGCAATGACAATCTAAGGTTTGTGTCTGATGGTTGTCCCCACTCTAGTGTTTTATAGTATGGCTGTCTGTGAATCTGATTCATGTCTCTGCCATGTATCACATTATTTCGATGAAGATACTCTCCCCTATCTTTTGTTTACTAATGTTCATGTGGCTAGTTCAGTACAGCTTATTCACACCCAGGAACCTCTCCTTCTCTAACTCTGTTCTCTGTCTTACAGGAACCAAGGGTGGCTTCTGGTGTTCTGTGTGGCTTCATCATGTCCTCCTCCCTCTCATCCACTTCATGATGTAATTCTTGGCACATTTACTCCCTCTGTAGAGTAGGAGGTGATATCATAGAGAAGGGGACAGAGCTTTCCAAATTCGTGGGAGCAACTGCTCAGGTGTGTTGGGGGTCCTGTACTCAGGAAGCAAAACAAGGAATCCTCCACAGTAAGTAACCCCACTCTCAAGTGCACCCAAATTTCTGTTTAAACATTTCCCTGTACACTGGAGTTTCCTCTTTGGTTCTTTCTAGAGTTAATCAGTTTCCCTTTAGAAATTCCCAGTTCAGTTCAATTTTCCTCCTTTCTGGCCTCCCTCCTCTCTCCCCCCTCTTTCCCACCTGTGCCCCTCCCTCCAGTTCCCCGCTTCCTTGCTTGCCTACTGTGTGTCTGTTGACCTTCTGCTCATACTATTTATAAGAGATCCATTGCCCTTTGTTGGAGGTCATGCCTCCTCTCTTTGTATTGTCCATGTGACCATAGCATCCCCATCCAGTAATTTATAATTATGCACTG
>NW_007093184.1:0-726 GCF_000164805.1 Carlito syrichta
AAAGATGCAAAAAATTGTACAGAAGTTAGATAGCATGATATAGTTTTTAGAAAGTAAATTAGAGAGGAGAGGAGATTCACCTTCCCGATGTAGGGGAGGAGGTCAAAATTAGGAAACATGGCTGCAATCGCTCAGAGAGACATGTGGCCAGACTGTAGCTTAGCAAAGGAATATTCACTGCTGTGTAAAGTTGAATGTCTTTTAAACATTCCCTTTGATGGGGGCAGGTCTTTAGGTGAACGAGGAGTTGTCTGTTCTACATCATCATGAAGGTGACAGGTAAGCTCAGGTACTGACATCAGGTGAAGCACAGCAGGCAGATGGGTGGGTTAGTCACGTGACTGTTGCCATGTTTATGGGGTCTGTGTCATGAAGGTCATGAGGTGCTAATCAGGTTAACTTGTTTACAAAACAAGTTGGGGAGGGAACGTAAAACAATGATCAATAGCTATCTCGGAGGAACCTGCTGTATCCTTGGCTAGTGATTAGAGGATACATTAAAGCAAACTGCTGGCCAGGCTCGGTGGCTCAACCTGTTATCCCAGCACTTCGGGAGGCCAAGGCGAGTGGATTGCCTGAGTCCGCGGGTTAAAAACCCACCAGCGCAACTTGGTGAGACCTCATCTTGACAATAAACCAAAAATTATCTGGCAGCAGTAGCGCACACCTGTAGTTCCAGCTACTCGGAAAGCTGAGGCGGAAGGATCGCCAGAGCCCAGCAGGTCA
>NW_007093185.1:0-525 GCF_000164805.1 Carlito syrichta
CCTCACTCTCTTTCTCTCTCTCTCTGCCTCTCTCTCTCTCTCTCTCACACACACACACACACACACACACACACACACACACACAAGCATGGGGTTGTGTGTTTCCCAGGCTCTCTGTGTCCCCGGCTTTGTAGTGAAGGATGTTCGACCCAATGCATGATCCAATCCATGAGTCGCTGTGAATCGCCATTTTCAAGCAGACAGCCCTGGAAACCACCCATGTTCCATGAGATCCTGGCAGTCCCAGAGGCATGATTTTGGAAACAGCCACCAGTGTCCTCGATGAGGCGGCATGTGTAGGGCTAGCACGGCATTTGCGGGCATCCGCCAATGTGGCCCAGTTCAGCCAGCGGAACGGGGCCACTGGAGACCGTGATGAAGCTTCACGTCTGCATTGCACCCCCACAGGGCTCTTCCTCCCACAAAATACCCCTCAACCCACAAGGAGCTCTCCCCCTTGTGCAGAACGTAGACAGGGCCTTCCCAAGGCATGTTCATTTCCCTGAAACATCTCTTTGCCTGTGG
>NW_007093186.1:0-822 GCF_000164805.1 Carlito syrichta
CATCTAACATACATATTGTATCCACTTGTGAGGAAAGTGACTCCATTTTTCCGAAATCAAAGTGGAAATTTAGAAAATAATGCAAACTCTTCAAACCCAGAAACGCTTTATGTTTTCAAAGAGTTCCACGAAGTCCCATGTCCAGTCATTTATATCAGTTTTCAGAAGTCCACTGACCCTTGGCGAGGGGACAGAGTGTTGTATTTTGTGACATTTTAAGAGCTTCACAGAACAGCACACGACAATCACATCTATGTGATTCTTTCTGAAATTAGACAGTCAAGAGTTGGGGAGGCAACTGAGAGTGGCTGCTCAAAGCACAACTCTAGAGTCCAGCTGGAATAGGTATGAGCCCTGCTTCCACTTCTTCCTGCTGTGGACCTGGAAGAATACAGGGGCCCCGTGTCCTCATCCGAGAAATAGAGATGATACGATACTGGCCTCAGAAGAAAGTCGGGAGACTCACAGAGCTGTCAGTACCTGACACAAGCTCAGAGGAACATCGCTCTTTAAAGAAAAGACAGGAAGAAAAATAGAAAAATCAGAACCAAAAAACCCCAATGAAGTTAGACTTAATACCGATTAGGATGAAGCTGACACCAAACGAGAAGATTCATGGTTTCTCAAAACTTCCTCATGCACGAGGGGATAAAGATGGACAGTGAGGAGAGCGCATGGGAAACAGTACCCAACAGAAGTGCGATGTGTTTCTGTCCTGCAGAACTCACTCGTTGCTGCTGTGTCATTGACTGAGCAAAGCCAGGTTTGCACAGGATTGATCACATTTTCCCATGGGACAAAACTCTATCTTCCTCCCACACA
>NW_007093187.1:0-1269 GCF_000164805.1 Carlito syrichta
CGGATACATACTACACTACAAAAGAACTCCCTGAGTTTCTAAATTATATAAGCAGAAAGCTGAGGAACATGTCTGGGAATTGATATTAAGGTTGTGGGATAATGATGGAAGGAACTTCAACTTGGGTAAGCCTGAATTTATTGATATGGGTCCACTAAGCAGAGATTCTGCATTAATGTTACAGTTCAAGGAGTTAGGAAGGGCACTGACAATTTAGTTGGTTGACTGAAACATGGTTCAAAAGATGGTCCACAGTGAGTAAATTGGAAATATCAATTATTCTTAGTTTAATGTAGAAAAAAATAATTCAAATGATTAGGAAGACTAGAATGTTAGGGTGAATCTGTCATTTAAGACTTATTCACCTTCACTGAGAGAATCCAGAAGATAAACACTTCACCAATATTTTGAGAAATACATTTTTGAGGAGAGCTCTAACATCTTTGAAAAGCTTTGTTATTGCTCTTCCCTGTAGTGGGAACCTCAGCCAATCATATGGAAAACCTAAATGCAGTGGCAGTGATTGGAGCCTCAGGTGGCAGGGACCAAAGGCTGTCACTCAATTAATTGTCAAAGGCACTGTGGGTGTAGTTACCTTAATGGACAGCAGAGTCAGACCAGCAGTCAGAGTAGTCTGACTCCTGCAGACCTATGGCATAAATTGTTGTGTTCTTCAGTGAAATAGGAAGCCTACTAAACGTTTGTTTGATCTGTACATGCAGAAAAGTTCTAGTAAAGTGAACAAAAGACTAACTTCGGTCATGAGAACAAAGTCATGGAGCCTCAATAAATTCTCAGATGTGAGCCAGTTTACAGACCCAGAATCTCTTCAATAAAGAGGAGGCCAGGTCCCCTCGAGGAAGGATTCTAGGACACTACCGAAAATGTGTTCTATTAACCTTTCTCCCAGCCTTCCCCATAGGAATCCATGACCTTTTACCGGGGTGACTATGCATTGAGGAAAAGAATGATCAGACCTTTGATGGACTACTAGATACTGGCTTTGAACCGACATCACCCCCAGGAAACTCAAAAAGTCACTCTGGCCCCTATCAGAATGCAGGCTTATGGAGTTCAAGTAATATGTGGACTTTTGCTCAGGTCCATATCACAGTGAATTCAGTGAGACCCTGAGCCCATCCTGTGGTCACCTTCCTAGTTGGAACAGACACAGTCAGCAGCTGGGAGGGTGCCCACACTGGTTCTCTCATCTGTGAAGGGAGGTCCATTATGCTACCATCAAGGACTTGAAACATGCAAGATTCCCAC
>NW_007093188.1:0-1269 GCF_000164805.1 Carlito syrichta
CCATTGTTCCTACGTACCACATATTTTGAATCCAGTCCTCTTTAGATGGGCAGGATGGTTGGCTCCATGTTCTTGCTACTGCGAACAATGTGGCGATAAACATACATGTGCAAATATCTCTTGGAGAGAGGGATTTCGTTCTTCCTGGTATGTTCCCAGTAGGAGGATGGCAGGGTCGATTTTTAGATCGTTTAGGAATCACCAAATGCTTATCCACAGAGCTGGTCCGAGTTTACACTCCCACGAGCAGTGTAGAAGTGTTCCCTTTGTGTCATTTCCACGCCAGCATCTGTTGTTTTGGGAATGATTGATGATAGCCATCCTGACTGAAAATTGGTGACTCCTCAAGGTCGTTTTCACTTGCATTTTCGGATGACAAATGAGGCTGAGCTTTTTCCAATGTCTTTGGTGGCTGCTTGTATGTCTGCTGTTGAGATGGGTCTGTTCATATCTTTTGCTCACTGTGAAATGAGGCTGTTTGCTTTTTTCTTGTCGGCAAGTGGCAGTTCCTTGTAGTTCCGAGCTGATCATCCCTTGTCAGATGTACATTCGCAAATATGTTTTCCGCATCTGTGGGTTGCGTTTCTCTATGAGTCACGGCCTCACTCTGATGCCCAGACGGTACTAGAGTGGTACAATCACACCTGACCACAGGGTAGACCTCCGGGGCTCAGGCAATCCTCCCAAGCGGCTGCAACGAAAAGCCTATGTCTCCAAGCCCAGCTCATTGATGACATTTTGGAGATAGAGATGAGGCTGCCTGATGTTACACAGTCATGTTTCAACTCCTGGGCTCCAGCAATCTTCCGTCCTCAGTCCGCCAAAGTGCTGGATGACAGGTGGGAGATTCCATGCCTGGCCTACCCTTAGCGGGAGTCGTTTTGGTCCACAATGAAGTGTGCTTTGATTGCGGGGATACGCTTCCTAGCTGTCCATAGCCAACGATTTAGCTTGCTTCCCTTAGGGTTCTATGAGTTTCCTTTCCTTCTCACCACCAACATTCACCACTCAACTTTGCGGAGAGCACCCTGGCATTTGTTCTTGCCACAGAGTCTCCTTGAAAAGTAGCCAGACCTGTGAGTGAGAATTTCAGAGTGCTGTGATCATAGACAGTGCCTCTACTGCGAGGAAAACCTTCTCCAAACCCATGCGCGGGAGCCAACGGGAAGGACAGAGACCCACTTCTCTTGGAGTGACATCCATGCTTCAGGGGTGGGTGCTGAGTGAGGCCAGGTGTCCAGGTCCTAACGGGTGATCGCCACCAGCATG
>NW_007093189.1:0-361 GCF_000164805.1 Carlito syrichta
CTAAAAAAAATAAAAAATAAATAAATAAATAAAACTGATCAAACACTCAAATGAGATGAGGAGGATACTGTAGCTCACAGGTCATCAATTCCTCTTCTCTGCATATTATAGGAACACAATCTAGGCCAGAAAAACATAGCCAAACCTATTACAGCTCTCTAGTTCCAGTTTTTAACCCTAATTTTTTTCAATGAAAACTTTTCATTAGATGCCATTACATGACTTACATTCAGTAATAACCTAAATTAAGATATATACTGGAGCCTTGCTTTAGCATTGTCTTTGGACAAGAGTCATTTTAGTGATTATTGAGTCATTTTAGAAGGGGTCTTTTTGACTGTAGCAAATTCTCACAGGTAGG
>NW_007093190.1:0-663 GCF_000164805.1 Carlito syrichta
CTTTATAAAATATAAAAGGGTGATCAGAGTTCAATAGCAGTGAGTCATTTCACAGAGAAGCTTGCTTGCCTCTGTACTCGCAAATGTCAGCCTCATGAGGGGCAGAAGAAGAGCAAATGAAAAGATTTGAATCAGCTGCAACCGGCACACTTATTCCCAGAGTAGAATTCATTGAAGACAAGTGCCCGATCGCGACACTTGCTTCATTATAATAATAAGTTTGTGAGCGCCTGAGCCTGCGGGTTCGAGACCCGCCTAGGCAGAAGACCTCATCTCTACGATACATCCAAAAATCAGCCAGGTGTGGTAGTGCATGCCTGTAACTCCAACTACTTGGAAGGCTGAGGCGGAAGGGTTGCCAGAGCCCAGCAGTTAGAGGCTGCGGTGGCCGGGAGCGGCCGCTGCACTCCAGTCTGGGTGACAGAGTGAGACTCCAACTCAAAAAGAAAAGTGTTGGTGACCACAGATTCTTCGACTCTCATGTATTATACGTTGACATGAGACCAAACAGATCCTCAGACAAGGTTTTACTGGGAATTTGTTCAAAGGAGAAAACACGGGAGGAAGATTTGAGAGCTGGCTCCCTGAAGGGGGCTGCCCGGCGCCTTTTATTATGGAAGGAGAGGGGTGAAGCATCAAGAAGGGGGGGGTCAGCAGGAACGA
>NW_007093191.1:0-832 GCF_000164805.1 Carlito syrichta
TATTACCTTAATTTTATACTATTTATTTTTATAATTCTTATAACCTACTACATTTCTATACTGCCCTATGATTGTATATTAATTACCTATGAACTTATCATTAACCTAAAATTGTATCACAACTTCTATAAATCTCAAATATCTAAATTATTGTCTTTTATACTTTATTAATTACTTATCTGATAATACCATGTCTAAATTCTAATACAACTATTATCCTACTATAATCTATTACAAACCTTATCATTAGTACTAATAAGTATAAAAATTATGAACTTACTCTATGTTCAATAAAACTTAATTCAATGACATTTTAACCTAAAACCTAAATCTGATTGCCTATTACGTGGAAACTACCTACGTCTCAAAACCTGCCATGCCACTTAAAACAATGAACTGCACAGTTGCCATGACAGCCGGGGACGGAAGCAAGCTGAAAGTTACTGCACGTACAAAAACCAAGAACGTCCTGCTTGACCAAAGGCAACATAATAAAACTATTATCACAGTTATAACGTCTAATCTTAACCCCAAGTGAAACTACATACTGGAACAAAAGCTAATCAATCAGTTTACCAGGAAATAACAGCTAAAAATCTTAAGAAGAAAAACAGTTTAAAAAGAAAAAGAGATATAAAATAATTCTGCTGTGCATTTTTCATAGGATATAATAAGATTTTATTTTAGACTGTCACTTCCTAATATTGAAAATTCTGTTGTCTTATAATACACTGGTTACTATTCATATGCACACACTTGATGTTATATCCTTGTCTCAGAGGCGACCTTCTGAATAGGCCTTCATAGGCCTCAGCTGTGTGGTTACAGATGG
>NW_007093192.1:0-1042 GCF_000164805.1 Carlito syrichta
CGGAACGGAAGGCCGGATGAGCTGGGTTTACACGGTCACGCGTGTAGATCGACTTTGGTATGGGAGCCGGAGGTTGGAGTCGACGTAGAGCCCGCCGGGAGAGTGGCTGGCGCCTCAGAGTCGACTGCGATCTGAGCGCGGGAACGTCCGGAAGGGACTTATCGCTTACCGTTTACGTCCCGTTGCGGAAGCGGAGGTCGGCGCGGCGATTGGGGCGGACGGAGCTTAACGGGAGTTCCGGGTACACGCGCTGCTGAAGACGTTGTGTGACTTCACGATCGCGGTCGCTACGGGCGACGGGATGTGCCTAGTCCTACGGGGTCTGAGGTGAGATTTCAATATTGCGAACGTGAGGCGGGGATGAGATACGGTGAACGCTTCTTTTACGGTGAGTATCGCTTTTTTGAATCTCTTGGGTCTCTCGGTGTGAGACACCGGGCCTGGTCCCACCTAGAGATGATTCTTCTTCTTTTTTTTTTTAATGAGTTGGAGTCTCACTCTGTCACCCGGGCTGGAGGGCAGTGGTACACTCCTGGCCACCCCAGCCTTGACCTGCCGTGCTCTGGCGATCCTTTTGCCTCGGCCTTCCGAGTAGCTGGAACTACGGGCACGTGCTACCACGCCCGGCTATTTTTGATTTATTGTAGAGATGAGGTCTCGCCGGGTTCCCTGGGCGGGAGAACTACAGGCGTGCGCTACCGTGCCTGGCGTGTGTGTGTGTGTGTGTGAGTGTGTGTGTGTGTGTGGAGATAGGGTGTCGCCGAGGCGCCCGGGCGGGTCTCGAACCCGCGGGGTCGGGCGATTCGCTCACCTCACCCTTCCGGGGTGTGGGATGACAGGCTGAGCCGCCGAGCCCGGCCCACACACGTCTTGAATGAGAGTTTTGAAGGACTTCAAAGTTGCTAGCGATTTGCACTGAATGACGCCCTTTAGACTCCGGCCGTCTTGACT
Source organism: Carlito syrichta (assembly GCF_000164805.1). Taxonomy (NCBI): domain Eukaryota; kingdom Metazoa; phylum Chordata; class Mammalia; order Primates; family Tarsiidae; genus Carlito; species Carlito syrichta. Next base: position 952 of record NW_007093192.1, read on the forward strand.
GACCTGACGTAAACCCTTCACGGTTGGAATCTAAAGACGTGAGTTTGCTGACGACTCCGGTCCGGAAAGGTACTACGGAAGCAGAGTTTTA
>NW_007093193.1:0-397 GCF_000164805.1 Carlito syrichta
TGGCAACAAGGAAGGGTGGGGAGAGGAAAGGCTTGCCCCCGGCGCCCGGGCGACCTCCGTCCGTGCACAGGGCGTGGAGCTGCCCCGCCTTCGAGAACAGCGGGCGCTAGGTGGCGCCCGAAGACCGCTGAGTCGATGCACGGGTCAGCCCGGAAGGAGGAGGAGGGTGGGGGCGGCGTGAGAGCGCGGCTGTGGCCGTGCCCCGGGCGGCCAGCCTCCCCCAGATCTCCCCCTTGGACCACGTTTCTGAGCCCTGGGCTCCGCTCGGCTAGTGGACCGCAGTCCCGCGCCCCCCCCACCCACACCCCGCCATGAAATTTTCTGAAACTTTCGTCCAGAGAGGAGCAAGAGGCCAGGCGTTGTGTCCCTCGAGGCCCTAGCCTAAAGAATCCCTGCA
>NW_007093194.1:0-1432 GCF_000164805.1 Carlito syrichta
TATTGGGGGACCCACCCAGACTGGTCTTGTGTTAGAGAACATAAATCTGTGTGGAGGATGCAGGGGACAGCGAGGACCCCTTCCATCTCTGCCCCAGAGTCCAGGAATTGTCAGTGTCCCCCTACGAGAGCCCTAGGACAGTGCTGTGAAAATCAAGGGGTGGTCATTTTATGCCTCAGTCTAGAGGCAGGCCAACCATGGGGGCTTTTGTAGGAAGAAATTCCACAACTGAAGTGCCCTTTTCAATGCTGACCCCATTACCCTGCTGTTGTCGGCAGGTCTTGCGCTCTCAGTAACTATAGCCCAGAAGAAACCACTTTAAAGTGTTGACCCATGTCCCCCAGCTTCCTCAGGGAGATAAGGCCTCCCCTTCCCAGGCAGAAACAAAAGAGCCCAGGCTTGGATGTCAGAGCAGGGAGAGGTGGAAGTCAAGCCGAGCAAAATCAAACAAGAAGACACTGGAAGTTCCTAGAAAACACATATTTTTCTTTTCAGTTATTATGACAGATATAGGAAGGTCGACAGAAAATAAAGTGCCTATATTTTAAATTTCAATAATTTTTAATGAACATAGCATTTTATTTTTACAGCTCAAACTTAATGTAGAAAAAGATCTTTATATCGGAGAGTGTACGGGGCACCCTTTACACAAGTAACTCCATCTCAGAAAAAGACTTTATCTTATTTCCTAAAAGACCTCATGCCAACAGGGACCGGTTGTTTGCCTCACACAATAGACACCACAGGCAACCGGGTGAGAACAGAACCAGGCATATGCCCTTCCACTGTCAGACCTCATCAGAAGGCTTTGTGACCATAAAAAGAACAGGACTTCACCAGCTCGAAACAGCCACTTGAACGGACACCATCTTGCTGTCCCCATGAAAAGCTCCTGTCATCTTCCACCAGAGACTCTGCCCATATTCTTGCAAGATGTGGATGTGCCATCCAAGTCGGCACAGGAAAACTCCTCCTCACCTTGGCTCTCCCTAACCTGGTTCGCTAACCCTTTCTCCTTTCCATTTTCGGTTGACATCCAACGTTACTTTGACATGGAATGTTTAATCTGTGATTTTTATATATTGGTTAAGTGCACTACTATCTACTGTGTGTGATATTGGCTGGACTGGAGGAGTGGCTTGAGCCTGCCTGCCTGACGCTCTTACTACCTGGTAAAAGGGAAGTACGAAGTAGCATTGTCTCCTCGGGAACACCGTGTAGCTTGTGGCTTTTAAGATCACACCAGCCTCAGTAAAATTCTGACATTTTGGAACACTACAAATATGGGTGTACCTGGTCTGACCTCGTGCCACTCAGGATATAGAATGTAGAAGTAATTATTTTTAGAGTGGTCATCTCACTCTGTCGTTCAGATTGAGTGCGGTGGCACAATCTCAACTCACCACCACCTCTACCTCATGGGCTAAGGAGA
>NW_007093195.1:0-318 GCF_000164805.1 Carlito syrichta
TTTGAAAATGATGAAAAGGCTGGTACTGCCAGGGATGCTTTACAAGGATTCAAAATCACACAATCCCATGCCATGAAGATCACCTATGCCAAGAAATAACATCTGGGACAGTAATCTTTAAAGGACTTGGTATCATTTACAGTGTTTGTTTTGATAACATTCGGTCGGGTCATTTTAATAGTTGGAGATAGAGGGGAGTGAAAGTGAAATTTTTCTGAAGGACATACATTATCTAGCATTTCTTTACCTGTAGAGAACTATGAAATACGAAGGCCTTAATTTTGTACAATAAACTATTATCTGTTAAAAAAAAAAGGA
>NW_007093196.1:0-685 GCF_000164805.1 Carlito syrichta
TCCAGTCTGGGCGACAGAGTGAGACTCCAACTCAAAAATAAATAAATAAATAAATAAAAATAAAAATGAAAATATTGGCTTCTGTTTCCAAACAAGGGCATGCTGGATCCAGATATGAATAGGACAAAGTGGGCCTCCAAGAAGCACACAGCCGAGCAGACTGAGAGGTAGCCAGGGGACGTTTTATGCCCAGTACGTGGTGACTTGGGTGGGGGCAGGGAGAGGAGGGAGGTGGGTGGGGAAACAGGATCAAACTCTGGGATGCTGGAGGAAGAACAGGAAACACCAGATCAGTCATAGGAGGAGGGAGGGGAGGGCTTCACGTGCAAATTTGGTTTCTTCATTTTCTCTGCCCCCTCTGCCTCCACCCCTATTTATTTGGTCTATTTTACATTCTGGGATGAAAGTCCCTTTTTGGGGTCATCAGTTGATGGCCAGGAAGCCAAAGGGCAGGACCAGAATACGTGACTTCAGGTCCCCATAGAAAGTCCCACATGGGCCCCGGGGACCAGTGACATGGCTAAAAATAAAATGCTATGTTCATTAAAAATTATTGAAATTTAAAATATAGGCACTTTATTTTCTGTCGACCTTCCGATATCTGTCATAATAACTGAAAAGAAAAATATGTGTTTTCTAGGAACTGCCAGTGTCTTCTTGTTTGATTTTGCTCGGCTTGACTTCC
>NW_007093197.1:0-846 GCF_000164805.1 Carlito syrichta
GGAGAACAATATCAGGACAGGCAAAGAAAAGGAAGAAGTAGAGGGAAGCTGGAAGGGAAGTAGAAAGGAAGAGAAGGGGGAAGAAAGAATACTCTCATTCTCAGAATGGATACAAGGACATTCACGTAGCAGGCTCATTACTGAGGACTTAGCTTTACCAATGCCACTCTGGCTTTCATGACTTAGTATAAATATAGGTTCATCAAGGTCCATTTTTGCAAAGTACATGAGTTTTATTCAAATGGATACTGCATTTAATTTGCTAGGCAAATTGATACTTCATCTATAATTAGACATTCCATCATATTAGAAGACTACTTTATCAACGTGTATACAGTAACTCATTATATTAATTTCCCTAAACTATGTCTCTGGAACTGCCACAAGAAAAACTGGTTTTAATAAAACACAGGATTATGTGGTGTTGGATGATTACTCCCAAAATACATTCAAGTGGGTCTGCTATGCACACTTACATAGAAACCTGCACACAGAAAAAGCTCATGGTTAAAAAATAAAGCATAAATTTAGTGTCATGGTGCAGAGGCAAGAGAGTCTTTGGTAGTGAGCTGAAAAGTTATGACTGAGTTTCAATTCCTTTAACTGCTAACATAAACTAGAGTTGACCATTGGCATCAAAAATAAAGACTGTCAGGACAAGGAGAAAGATGGCATACGTGATGTCAAAGCATTTGAGATCACAAGCCATCTCAAGGAACACCAAGACCCTGTCTTACTCTTTATGAAAGCACCTACAATACAAGCATGTGAGTATTTCACACTATTGCTTTTTGAAGCTGGAAACTTAAAACAGATCCTGGAAAGAAGCCCAAAAGAGTGGTGATC
>NW_007093198.1:0-1177 GCF_000164805.1 Carlito syrichta
AGTGGCATGACAGAGAGCGAGAAATCAACTCCAAAGAGCAGACTCCCCGTTTCCTGTAGAAAGAGTGACCCTGACCTTGAGAGTTGCATCATCGAAACGTTTATTTACTGCATCCATATCAGATAAGGCATCTGTGTGCTAGGCTTTCTCTGGCTTGCTTTGAAAAGAGACTCTGCCCTGAGCTTTAGAGAAAGGGAGAAGTGATCATTAGTTGCAAGGTTAGACACTCTGGGATCTGAGGCAGCCCTGGAAAGTGGTCTCTTACTTCTTTTTTGTGACAGTCAACTCAGTCTTATATTCTCACTCTCTTGGGTCATCTCTTCTCTTGCTTTTGAGCCTCAGAACAGGAGAATCTGATCACAGCTTGACTCAGTAAGACACCCTTGGGGTCCCAGTTCCTGGTTCAATCAATTTCCTAGGACCAGAATAGTAGAACTTGTTTTATAGATGGATAACTGATACCTTCCTCTGAAAGGGGCCATCAGGGCCGGTGAAAGATACTGGCATGATAATCCTTAATGAGCTGTCCAGTCTAATCAGCAGCTAATATGACAGATTTTCATCCTTTCAGTCAGCCAGTCACCCAGAGTGTCTCTTCTGCTGAGAAAAATCACTCTTGTGGCTTCATTGGTGTGACCCAGAGATAAGGGCCACCAAGGGGCTACAGAACCTGCAAAGGTACGTGAAGAAGAATCACCAACTCTTAGAATGCTTCCTTGAAGAGAGTCTTGAGTACTCTGGAACCTGAGATGGGTATTTATTCTGTGGAAGAGAGAAGAAAAGCCTTTCAAGGGAGGGACATATGAAAGATTTGATGTGAGAAAAAGTGATCACAAGGGCCTCACAGTTTTGAAAGACTTTTCTCAGAAAAGTAGCCCTAGCACTTTTAAAATTGCAAGCATTGCCACCTGCTTGAATTTATTTTATTTTTTTTGAGTAGGAGTCTCACTCTATTGGCCAGGCTGGAGTATAGTGGCAACATCATGATGATCAGGGCTCATGGTTGTCTCGAACTCCTGGGTTCAGGCGATTCTTCCACCTCAGACTCCTCCATCATGGCCGGCTAATTTTTTGATTTTTTTTTTTTTGTAGAGATGAGGTCTCGCTGTATTGCCCAGACTGGTCTCAAACTCCTGTGCTCAAGCAAACAGCCTGCCTCGGCCTCCTAAAGTGCTGA
>NW_007093199.1:0-837 GCF_000164805.1 Carlito syrichta
GAAACCTCAGCGACGTCACGTCTGACGTTTCATATACCTTTTTTATTTTTCTCTGTGACCCTTTTTTAGACTTTTTCTCTTACGGTGGATGACTGTGACATTCGTGCTGTGGTTCCTCCGATATCCTCCTTGTTCATTTCTGTACATAAACGTCAGTTCTGTGTTTATCTCTGTCTTTATTTCGCATAGACCGATGTAGCCGCTACGGTCAGCTTTGTCAAAAATAGCTCTTCCCGCTGGATTGTTTTTGCCTTCGATTCCAGAATCCGTTGCCTGTATCAGTGTGGAGTGATTCCTGGACCCTTGGTCCTCTTTCTTGGCTCTATCTGTGTGTCCCGGTCACGCCCACGCTGCACTTTCTCGGTTACTATAGTGAAAGGCTTGAGATCAGGCAACCGTAACCCTCCGATTTTGTTATTTTTCAAGATTATTTCTGCTAGTCTAGACGTGTGTCTTTTACACATTTTAGGTCTCCCACGGTTTGTGTTTACGTCACGTTCCGCTCGCGTAATTCTCGTGCCTCTGGCAAAGATTCACCTATTTCTACAGATGCCCTTGCGACATCCACCGCTCGGTGTCTGCCCCGACTGAACCTGACGAGCAGACGCTCTCTCCCCCCGTTTGTAGTCACTGGGCTGGGCCCTTGATCGGAGAGACCGTGAGAACAGGCAAGGCGTAGATGGCGGGGCAAGTTGAGGTCGGGTGTCGGAACGCTACCGCCCGCGGGACCCGTCCGGCTCCCGTCCTGTTTCTGCAAATAAGAGTTTAATAGGCACGGTTACTCTCATCCACGCGTGCGTTACCCGTGGCTGCTCTCGCACCACGAGGACAGAGCTG
>NW_007093200.1:0-610 GCF_000164805.1 Carlito syrichta
ATTAGAATTTGTGGAGCAGAATACTGTAGGAGAAGGAGCTATAGAAAAATTGAGATTCAGAAACCTTCACAGAGTTCCCATGAACCTGTGGACTGAGTTCTAATCTGCTCATATGTGAGAAGAAATTTCTTCAAAGCCAGAAAATTACAATCAGAGAGCAATGGTCTAAAGAATTCCCAGCATACAAACACAACAGGGAATACTTCATGTTTTTGTCAGTGCAAATGGAAAGGTCTCCAAATAGATATTAGAAAGAACATTTAGATGAATATTACCTCAGTAGCATCAGTACTTGGGCTATACTAGACTTGTAGTAATGTCTGCTCTGGAGGACAAGAGGTAGAGAAGTCAACCTCTAGAGCGCCAAATTTTTTTCTAAGAAATATGAAAACTCAATTATATATCTAAAGAAAGTCCAAAATTCCTCAAAATAAATCCTACAATTAAATTAAATCTAACATCTAGTCAAAAATCGCCTGACTTTCAAAAAATCAGACACATGATCTATAGCGAGGAGAAAAAATCAATGAACAGCTTTAGAAATTATAGAGAAAAATTGGAACTAGTAGATAATGCTAGCAGATAATTTTCTTTCTCATGGACTCTTATG
>NW_007093201.1:0-602 GCF_000164805.1 Carlito syrichta
CTCACAGATACTCCTTCCCCCTTAGCCTCTCCAGCGGCTGGGACCATGGCGTGTTCCACCCATAACTGCCTGATGTTTTAAATTTTTTGTGGTGTTGAGATCTGTGTATTTTAACCAACCTGATCTCCTGAGCTTAAGTGATCCTACTGCCTCAGCCTCCTAAAGTGCTGGTATGACAGGCACAATCTCTCCGTGTCTGGCCTTTATTTCCATGAATTTAAGAGGTGTAAATAGTCTGTGTTCTGTGCTTCAGTCGTACCTACCAACTCCACGTGTGCCCATGGTACCCAACAGGTAATTTTTTATCCCTCTACCCTTTCTGTTCTCCCTTTCTGAGTCTCCAGCGTTCCTTATAACATTTTCTGTGTCTTGGGGATTTTTTTTTTTTTGGAACCTAGTTTCACCGCTTGAGAGGATTCTTCATTTAGCTCCCATGTATAAGTGAGAGCATGTGATGTTTGTTTTTCCGTTCCCGAGTTAGTTCACTTGGGATGATGGGCTCCTAGTTCATCCGAGTTGTTGCCAGTGACATTGCTTTATTCTTTTTGATAGCTGAATAGTATTCCACGACATCTATATAACACATCTGTACTATCCGTCGA
>NW_007093202.1:0-742 GCF_000164805.1 Carlito syrichta
CACCTAGTGACTTATTCACCAGCTGAATATAACTGAAACAACGCTCTGTCGCTTCCATAGCTGGGTCATACAGATGGATGGCTCCACCGGGTTACTTTGGGAAATTCAGATTTGAAATCCCGAGCCATGTGTGAGAAGTCTAAGGCCCTCATGTTTTGAGGAAGCACAAGCCACATGGAAAGACCACCTGAAGGTGGCCCCGGCTGAGGTCCCAACCAAGCACCTGGGAGTGAGGATGCTCCTAGATCTGTAGTCCAGCAGCATACCCAAATACTCACATGTTCCCACTCAGCACTTAAACGTGGCTGGTGTGACCGAGAAGCACAAATGGCAATTTTATATCATTTTACTTAATGTCAATTTACATAGGGCCTAAGCCAGTGGCTGGGGTATTGGGTCACACAGCTCTAGAGAATTCTTGACTGAGCCATTGGGTCTTGTTTCTGCTCCAAGACCCCTGACATCATGGAGCAGAAACAAGCCATTCTGCAGTGTTCTTTCCAAATTCCTGGTCCACAGATATGATGAGAAAATTAAAGTGGGTGTCTTAAGGATGGCTGCATGTCTTGGATAATCTGTATCATGCGATAAATAAGCAAAGTACTGCTATAGATCTAAAGCCCCCACCACGTCAGGTGGCATAAGTAAGCTTTCATGAAGCGTCTGATAAGTGAACGAGTGGATCTCTATGTGATAAAAAAACAGCGTGATGGTTTATCTTCTGTATCAATATGACTGGACC
>NW_007093203.1:0-762 GCF_000164805.1 Carlito syrichta
CAGTCTATGACCCCTGCACATGCATTCATTTATTTATGAAAGCATGCACATTTTTTTCTGCCTGACTTTGTTCTAAATACATTTTCCCCAAGAACATGCTATGCTTCTGACAATGTATCAGACTCTAGAAATCAATTAAAAAGGCAGGGTTTCTGGTCTTGAGATCACAATAACGTGTGAAAATAAATGCAAAACCATAAATATTTGTGTAAACATAATAATATGATGCAATAAAATAGATAATTGGCAATTTATCATTGCTTAGTTATACTAAGGGACTTAGGAAAGAACTCAGCAAATAAAAAAATATTTTTTTTAAAAAAAGAAACAATAAGTGTCACCTTCTGATATGATAGACAAGTGGAACCACATCAAACTAATGAGCTTCTGCAAAGCAAAAGTAACCATCAAGAGAGCAGGGAGACAGCCCACAGCATGGGAAAAAATATTTGCCAACTGTATATCTGACAAAGGCCTAACATCTAGGATCTACAAGAAACTCAAATGTACTAAAAGGGGGGGAAAACAAACAGCCCCATTAAAAAGTAGGCAAAAGACATGAATAGACACTTCTCAAAAGAAGATATACAGGAAGCCAACAGACACATGGAAAAGTGCTCAGCCTCACTCATCATCAGAGAAATGCAAATCAAAACTACACTGAGATCCCACCTAACCCCTGTAAGAATGGCCATCATTAATAAAACAAACAACAATAGATGCTGGTGAGAATGTGGAGAAAAAGCAACACTTCTACGCTGC
>NW_007093204.1:0-731 GCF_000164805.1 Carlito syrichta
GCACAAATGGCAATTTTATATCATTTTACTTAATGTCAATTTACATAGGGCCTAAGCCAGTGGCTGGGGTATTGGGTCACCCAGCTCTAGAGAATTCTTGACTGAGCCATTGGGTCTTGTTTCTGCTCCAAGACCCCTGACATCATGGAGCAGAAACAAGCCATTCTGCAGTGTTCTTTCCAAATTCCTGGTCCACAGATATGATGAGAAAATTAAAGTGGGTGTTTTAAGGATGGCTGCATGTCTTAGATAATCTGTATAATGCGATAAATAAGCAAAGTACTGCTATAGATCTAAAGCCCCCACCACGTCAGGTGGCATAAGTAAGCTTTCATGAAGCGTCTGATAAGTGAACGAGTGGATCTCTATTTGATAAAAAAACAGCGTGATGGTTTATCTTCTGTATCAATATGACTGGACCTTGAGATGCTTAGATTCTAGTGTAACGTGATTTCTGGTGCATTTGTGAGGATATATCCGGAAAACACTGGTATGTGTCTTAATGACTGAACAAGCAGATGCTTCTCCATAACGAGGGTGGGTGGGATTCAGTCCACTGAGGGCTTGAAGGTACAAAATAACAGGAGGGAGAATTTTATCTCTCCACTTCACTGCTTCACCTGGAACATTGATCCCTCTTGTTCTTGCCCCGGGGTTGACCTCACGGCTCTCCTGTTCCTTGAGCCTCTGGACTCAGCCTGAGCCTCACTACTGACTTTTCTGGGCCTCCA
>NW_007093205.1:0-794 GCF_000164805.1 Carlito syrichta
GTGGTAAGAAAAAGGAAACGGATGTAACAGGGGAGGGAAGGAAGAGCAGGGAAGAGAATGAGACGAGTAAGAGGGAAAACAAAAAGAGACACAAAGAAAGAAAGGAGTAAGAAAAAATGAAAAACAAAAAAAACTAAAGCAATACACATAATCATACAGAAACACAAGCCAATCAACTTCCATATTGATACTATTCCTTTACACAAGCATGAAGTCTAAAAGATAAAAGTAAATCAGCAAACTAACAAGCAAATTTAGTATGAAGACACTTTCAATAGCAATAAGAAGAAAGAAAAAAGAGGTAAAAAGGAAAAGAATACGTAAAACAAACATACAAACAATACAAATAGAAAAAATAAAAACAAGGGAACAAAGCCCGATCTTAGATCATTACTATAAGTCCAATATCCTTTCATCTCTGATCTCTAGCTTTCATTGCAGGCTGGTAGGGTTATTCACTGCTAGGATCTGATTTCCCAGGGCTGGTGTGAGGGAGGTTTGATCAGATTTGAGCTCAGTCAGCTTGCTGTCTGAGAAGTCAGCTATTCAAACCTGACTTGTGTCAGATCTAGCACAGGGGAGTGGTTTCAGTCTCTCCAAGTTTGATTTTATTACCTTAGATCTCAAGGTGGAGGCAGGCAGAGCTAGGCAGACCCAGCATGCTGGGTGGGTCAATGCAGTCTCTCTGTGGTCTCAGGGATCTAGTTGTTACCTGACCCACCTGCTGGGCCAAACTGGGGGAGTGGAGTGTGGGACAGCCAGGAGCTGCAGGTCAGTGTGGCAGTGGGTGACTC
>NW_007093206.1:0-906 GCF_000164805.1 Carlito syrichta
TGCAAATGTGTGAATAATGTATAACTTTCTTATAACATTAATCCATAATTTCTACAAATGACCTCCAACATTTTTGTCAGTATCACCAAAGAGAGAGTCAGAAAGCAGTAGTCTTGAGTACAGAAACTGGCATATGGAAGGCATAGTTGTTTCTCTCCTCTTAGAAAATAAATTGTGTGAAGTATTTTGTATTGTTCAGAGCTGCAGCCTCAGCTCAGAATAGTAGTTGGTACTTCAAAGGTGGTCCACGTCAGTGGGAGGAATCATGTTTAATGAGGAAGAAACAGTGACTTATGTAACAACATAGGTTATGGCCATGCATGTAAACAGAAGAGAATAGTTAAGGTCTAGAAGTCAATTTTATATGAAATAGATAAATAATTTAGATAACATTATTTGACCTAAATTCTTTAGATAAATGTCTGAATTTCTTAAAATTTGCTAAATGATTATTCCAAATAGTTCTGCTTTCAGTATCGATGTATTTTAAAATCATGTTATTTCTGAACTCAATTGTCCAACTAACTTTACACCTACCATACAACTAACTCCCATTTGTAGAAACCTTAACACTGGCAAAGCACTCCCATACATGTTATCTCTGAGCCTATATAATCACAAGTGGGCATGGACTCACATTCACTCACTGCTTCCTGAACACAAGCTTGGGAACAGGTCTGGTCCATGATGAAGCACCCATAGATCCTTCTGCATCTGAGAAGTCCATGGGTAGACCTAGATCCCACAGCCTCTGGGGATCTAGGTGATGATATCAGCACAAGGTTTATGTTTACATCCTCAAACTGACCTTTGTCTGGTGTGGCTTCATTTGTGGTGGCTCTCTCAGCTTCTCCAAATTTACATTCAATAATATTAGCGGTAAGAGAGATTTATTTCTAAGAACTG
>NW_007093207.1:0-757 GCF_000164805.1 Carlito syrichta
TCTAGGAGTTGCAATTCTCTTCATGCCCATCCCTCCTGTTCCTTTTGTTTTAAACGATGGAGCCAAATTTCAAACAAACATGGAAAAGGTGCATAAAAGCTAATGGATTTATTTCAAATGGGCTTCAGGGTCAACTAAACTTGAAGTTGACTCTTAGCCATCTGTTTGTGTGTCTGGAGTTGCACCTGCTTTGAATTAGGATAATTTAATAATATCCAATCAGACTGAGAGAGTACAAATGGTTTTGTTAATTAGATGAAAAAGTTGCATTTTATGACACTTATCATATTATCCGTGGGTGGATGACTGTGGCTGTACTCTGTGTTAAGGCCTTATCTATTATCTGTTCTGCCTTTCGAAAATCTATCTTATTTCAGTTTCCATCATGCTGGGTTGTTTTTGCCCAGTCTCTGTGGCCTTCTAGATTGGATGCTTGCCTGCCTTCTGGATCGCAACTCTTGGGAGTCTTTGCCTGATGTTTTGTGAACATACACATATGCAATTCCGGATATCATTGAGCTTCTGCTACCTGGGTTTAATTATATTAACTATAGGCTGTTTAGATATATTTTATTAAATTCAAATTTTTTGAATGTAGATACTTCTGTGAAATTAGAACAAAGACATGAAGCAGATTTGAAGCCCTGGATCTTTAAATTTTAAAGACCTTGAAGGCTGGGAACTGTGGTTCTATGGTGTGTGGTGTTTTTGTTTGTTTGTTTTCCCTTCACTATGTCCATGTTGCTTGACTTTGGGC
>NW_007093208.1:0-760 GCF_000164805.1 Carlito syrichta
ACTGCCACACCCATCCCGGCCTGCAAAATGCCCCACCCCCACCTCAATGCCCCTCCCACACCCAAGCTGGCCACGCCCACTCCCCCCCACACCCAGGCTGCCCACGCCCACTGTCACACCCATCCTGGCTTGCAAGATGCCCCACCTCCACCTCAATGCCCCGCCCACACCCAGCTGGCCACGCTCACCCACCCAGGCTGGCCACGCCCACTGCCACACCCATCGTGGCCTGCAAGATACCCACACCCCCCACCTCAATGCCCCTCCCACACCCAGGATGGCCACGCCCACTCTCCCCCCTCACCCAGACTGGTCACGCCCACTGTCACACCCATCCTGGCTTGCAAGATGCCCCACCTCCACCTCAATGCCCCGCCCACATCCAGCTGGCCACGCCCACCGCCCCCTCACACCCAGGCTGACCACGCCCACTGCCACACCCATCCTGGCCTGCAAGATGTCCCACCCCAATGCCCCGCCCACATCCAGCTGGCCACGCCCACCCTACACCCAGGCTGGCCACACCCACCCTGGCCTGCAAGATGCCACGCCCCCACCTCAATGCCCCACCCACATCCAGCTGGCCATGCCCATTCCCCCACATCCAGGCTGCCCACGCCCACTGCCACACCCATCCCGGCCTGCAAGATGCCCCACCCCCACCTCAATGCCCCCCCACACCCAGGCTGGCCACGCCCACTGCCACACCCACCGTGGCCTGCAAGATACCCACACCCCCCACCTCAATGCCCCGCCCACA
>NW_007093208.1:2421-3174 GCF_000164805.1 Carlito syrichta
AAAAAAAAAAAAAAAAATCTATATTCAAATAAATAAAAAGAAAACTGAAAAAGAAAAAACTGAATGTAGACAAATAAAGAGAAAGAAAATTAAAAAAAAAAAAAAAGATCTACGTCATGTCCATATCAGAAACCTGCCACCCCATGTTAACCCTTTAATTGCAAAATAGAGGGACGGCGGGGTGACGACCCTGTGTTTATGCCGAGAGCTGAGTGACAGATGGAGGCTGATACCAGCTGGTGGCACAATTCGGGCAAAGGCCCCAGGGCACGTGAGCAGGTAAACAAGTTAGAGGCTGCAGGGAGTTAGGGAGTAACGAAATTTTATGAGTTCAAATGTGAGAAATGTTAGCCCTTGAGAATTCCAAGGCTTGTGAGCCTGAGCTCTTGTTGGAAATATATTTGCAAATCCCCAGGTTGGCCAGGTGCGGTGGCTCACTCTGGTAATCACAGCACTTTGGGAGGCTGTGGCTGGAAGACTGCTTGAGGTTAGGAATTCAAGATTGGCCCGGGCAACACAGCGAGACCCCATCTCTACAAAAAAAAGATCAGCCAGGCATTGTGGTGTCTGCAGTTCCGGCTACTCCGGAGGCTCGGGCAGGAGGAGGGTCACTTGAGCCCAGGAGGTTGAGGCTGCAGTGAGCTATGATCACCCCACTTTGCTCCAGACGGGCCTACAAAGCCAGACCCTGTCTCATAAAATAAATAAATAAATAAAACAAAATGAAGGAAGGAAGGAAAAAATGTAAAACCG
>NW_007093209.1:0-811 GCF_000164805.1 Carlito syrichta
CACCATGCCTTGCTGTCACTCTGCAAATATGCATTCAGCAGCAGTCTTTTGATCTGTTACATAACCCTCCTTAAGAAAGACTGTGTGTGCCCTTGGCACATGGTATGTAAAACTGGGAACAAAACGCTGCAGGGGTGTGTCATGGAGGCTGACGTTTCCAACACATGTAGAGCTGGTGAAAAGCAGTACACTTTCTCGTTGCTGTGAGTGTCTTCTAAATCCCCCGGCACTTTTCTCAGAGTGTACGATGAGTGTGAGGTTTCCATATGAGTTCCCAGCGTGGTTAAGACACGCTCCCCTGGGGTCTTGCCCATAGTTCATTGAGCATGCACTGTTCAAAACTACCTTTTGGACCTTCCTGAAGACCTCAACCCCCTGTCATTATCCTGTGCCAAATACCCAGGTCACAGGAGGGTGATGGGGGGAGAGCTCTTCACCTCAACTCTGGGTTTTGTTCTGTCCTGATAGAGTTCCTTGAGAAGAGGAAACAAGCACAGTAAGGAACCACCTATCCCCAAAGAAGAATTCCCCAGCACATACTCCAAGAATCCTCTGGTAAGCTCAGAAGGACAATAGGCCAACAGCAAAGAAACATGGGTTAAAGCATTAAATGTTTCTGGCTGGAGGCAGTGGCTCACAACTATAATACCAGCACTCTGGGAAGCCAAGGCCAGAGGATCACTTGAGAAGTTTCCTGGGCAACACAGCAAAATCCTGCTTCTACAAAAAATAAACATAATTTTTACTTTTTATTTTTATTTATTTATTTATTTTGAGTTGGAGTCTCACTCGGTCTCCCAGACTGGAGTTC
>NW_007093210.1:0-1475 GCF_000164805.1 Carlito syrichta
TTCCGTCTTTCAAAGTGTGTGCATTATATGTTCTGCTTTGGAATAATACGGGATGCCAAGTAAATTGCACCGTGAGTATTACTAAGGATACACTGTGTGAAAACATCTGTAGGTGAGGCCTTCATATGTATCTATAGTAATAAACCCTTCAGGTGATAATTTTTTATCCTGAAGTTAGGAATAACTCATTTATAAAATTGTACTTAAAAATTATAGATAGATAAACATATTTTGTAGAAACCTGCAGTCTTTCTGATCTGAATAAAAGAAAGCTCTATATTCAGACTGACAGACTGAATTTTCAGTTAAAAAGACCTAAAACTGCAGATTTAGGAGTAACCATCCTAAAGTTTGAGAGCTTATAGGGGCTACAAGTCTCTCTGAAGAAGCAGAATAATTTAGTCTCCTGAACACTATCACAAAACCATTTTTGCCTATCTTGATACCCTCTCAAGTGGACTTGAAGTTGAGCCATCCCCAAGTAAGATTTCCTGACCCCTGTCTCTTTTACTAAGGTGAGATGAGATACCTCTGAGTCCTGAAAAACCACATGAAGTGAATAGACAGTGGATCCCCAAACTTGTTTGTAATTATAAATGGGCTTATTCATCTTTTAAAATTTATATTTCATTTAAAAACATCTCAATTAGTTTGTTGTTATCTTTAAATTTTGATCCCATATGGAATGATCAGCAATCTCCTTTGTTCATTCACATAACCTCTATTCTTAACGAGTAAAATGCTCCCACTAAATAACACTCACTCCATACACATCTTTTACAACAGCTGTAACAGTGCATGCTTCTTTGTTTAGCACAACTGTCCATCAACTGTATTATAAACCTCTTTTTAAAAGATAATGACTTATTCTTCTTTCTATCTAGTACCTAAGTAAAAATGTGTAAAGAATGAATGATTTACCCAATTCTTTATATTTCTTTCACTACAAATATGCAAAAACTGTATACACAAACAACAACTTAAAGGTCTATGGTTCAGAGTTGTATTTTGTCACTTAATATATTGCTACATCGAGGTCAGTGTTTAGCATGCTCATCAGTGTTGCCTCCTCACCAAGTCGGTAATCAGAAATTAAAATTTTGTAAATGGCACATCTCAAACTTAGCCTGGAAATTGTGAACCATGTTGAATGGTACCTGAAGAAGAAACAACTGCTTAAAAACTATATATTATTTCAGTTTAGCAAGAGATGGACACAAAAATTAAAGAAATAGCATTCCTTGGCTTTTTAAAAATCTATAAATCAATCCTTTACATACATGCAAAGCAAATATGACCCATTGGAGATGCCAGAATATCCTGATTGCAGATACTTTAGTCTAAAAATGTAGTTGTTAAAAGTGATTCAAATATGATGCAATTATTTTAGCAGTGCTGTGATTCTATAAATATCATAGCTTCTTTGGAGGATGAGTTTGTGTTCTCTGTATGGTAGTAGATATGAGGAACTATGA
>NW_007093211.1:0-839 GCF_000164805.1 Carlito syrichta
GCACAGTTGCCATAACGACAGCCGGGGACTGAAGCAAGCTGAAAGTTACTGCACATACAAAAACCAAGAACGTTCTGCTTGACCAAAAGCAACATAATACAACTATTATCACAGTTATAACGTCTAATCATAACCCCAAATGAAACTACATACTGGAACAAAAGCTAATCAATCAGTTTACCAGGAAATAACAGCTAAAAAATCTTAAGAAGAAAAACAGTTTAGAAAGAAAAAGAGATATAAAATAATTCTGCTGTGCATTTTTCATAGGATATAATAAGATTTTATTTTAGACTGTCACTTCCTAATATTGAAAATTATGTTGTCTTATAATACACTGGTTACTATTCATATGTACACATTTGATATTATATCCTTGTCTCAGAGGCGACCTTCTGAATAGGCCTTCATAGGCCTCAGCTGTGTGGTTACATATGTTGGCTCCCAACAGATCATAGCTTTTAATGGATTCTCACAGGGATCGAGTGAAATGGTGATCATTTGAGGCATGCTTTTTAGTCATCCCCCTCTCTGTGGGAGGCAGCGGTCATGTAGGCACTGAGCACAGGACCCAGACACGTCACCTGGTTCCACATACATTTTCACTGTTGGGGGCATATAATCTTGGGCACGTCAGGTATATTCTCCTTGTCTTCCTGTGGCCATCTGTTCATTGGCAATTAATAACAGAATATCGTTTTGAAGTTGTGCTGTGATTGTTTATGTGATTGTACTCCAAATATAGCAGAGGCTGAGGAAATATTGATATTTGCTTTTCTTTTTGTTAAGGTAATCTTTTTTTTAGGCTCATTGGAGTCTTTAGAGAGCTTTTTTTGGTG
>NW_007093212.1:0-789 GCF_000164805.1 Carlito syrichta
TTTTTTTCAGATATTGAAGTAGTTATATTATACTTATTGAGTTTACCTAATCCAAAAATCCAAAATCTGAAATTGTTCCAATGAGCATTTTCTTTGAGCATGACCTTTGAGTGACATGTTGGTACTCAAAAAGTTCAGATTTTGTAGCATTTCAGATTTTGAGTTAGGGGTGCTCAATCTGTGTTTCCTTGTGGTCACTGACTTGAGGTTCATATTTGAACAATAACTTCAGATGTACAGTCACATAATTTATCTTTGCACTAAGATTACCTCCATTCTCTACTACCATGTAATCTACATTTAAGTCAGACCTTAAACATACCTTTTTAATGTATTGTCAGTTTTTATAGATAAAAAAATTATACAGAAAAATTAATCAACTCAGTAATTATCTGCTTAAAGATGAAGAAAGTAATATATGTTCACAGTAACTTTTAGAAGCCTTGGCAAGATTCAGGTGGTATTAGGGAATGGTAGTCATTCAAATGGTATTAAGGTAATAACACAAGAGACCTAAGGGTAGCCAAATCTTTACTTCTGTTGGGGAAACAAAGATCCTACTAGCAGGAGTTCATTCCACAAAATCTAGAAAAGAAAGAAGTTTTATTATTGAATAAGCTTATCTAGAATGTAAGGCTGTCAGTGAATTGTACTACAAGACTAGACAGAATCTCCACAAGTTTATACAGTAAAGTAAAAACAAAGGAGCAATTAAAATTTCCTTTGTCTCATTGAGAGACATATTGATGCATCTTGTCTCTGGTATGCCTTGTGTGAGAAACTTGAGTT
>NW_007093213.1:0-1349 GCF_000164805.1 Carlito syrichta
CGAAACTTGTTTTATTGCTCAATGGTGTGGTAGTAAGCAACTGGTTAGCTCTCATGAGTCTCAGTTTTCTCATTCTTAAAATGGGAAAAGGAGATGAAAAGAGGGACAGCAGACTCTCAGAGCTCATTTCTAAGGTCTCTTCTTATGTAAAATTTATGTTTTTATGAATTTCCCCCAGCAGCATATATAATATAGTAGGTCACACACTACCTTTTCAAGACATCTTCAAATTTTAAAGAGAATGAATATGCACCATAAGTACTGCAGAGAATCACTAAGTTTTAAAAAATACTATGCTGTCATTTGTAAGATATTGGGAAATTAATGAAAACAAATAAACCTCTAAAGAAACACCTTGAGAGCGAAGACACTAATGTGTATGGGTTTGTATCTCTCAGTGCTCAGCAGAATCCTTCTGACCACATATGGATTCCAGATCTTTAAGGTGCATTGTTGACATATTTATTCCTCTGAATTATATTGTATAAAACATTAAAAGTGTAGCATACAAAACAAAAAGGTGTGCCAATGATGACCCTATGGTCTGCATTTTTAGTGAAGATATCTGCATTAAATTTGAAGGGAGTTTGTTTAATGTGATCAACCTCCAAAAGTACTTCAGATAAAGGCATACAGGTTTATTTTTACGATGCTATCTGAATTTGTGAGCGATGATGTAGATGAAATAAATCTGTAGGCCAGAAACTCAATTTTTTAGTATTTAAAATACAGAGAGAAAATACCACTACCTAAGAAAACCTGACATTGACAACACAATGGAAAATAAGGATTAATGTAAAAAGAATAAATGGCAAGAAGTCTCATGTTGGGAGCCAACATCTATAGCTACATGGCTGAGGCCTGTAAAGGCCCATCTGGAAGATCGCCTCTGACATAGGATCAGTTATACCTATGATATTGGCATGTGATTAGTGACCAGTGAGCATACATGGCAGTAAAATTTATAAGTAAATCTCTATACATCTGATGGAAAGTTGCACAGTAAGAATTATTTTATATGACCTTGTCCCTTCTAAGTTGTACTTTTTTCTAGATATTTTTAAACTTCTATTTCCTTGTAGACTGGTTAGTCAGCTCTTGTTCCCAAAGGCAGTTTCTCCTAGGACTAAGATTAGAAACTAAATTACCATGATAGTTTTGTCGCCCTGCCCCTAGCCAGGCAGAACGTTTTCTTTTGTTTCGTTAATTACCGAAACTCTGTCTGCTTCAGCCCATGGCCGCCATCTTGGCAACCCTGCATTTCCAAGTTCAAGAGTGTGACAGCTACTATTTGATTTTTAGAGTAGACTTGTTTGGATAAAACATACATTTAAGATGATACAATTTCC
>NW_007093214.1:0-827 GCF_000164805.1 Carlito syrichta
TCTCTCACTTTAATCAAAGGTTAGAAATGATTAAGCTTAGTGAGGAAGGCATATTGAAAACTGAGATAGTCCAAAGTCAGGCCTCTATGCCAAACAGTTAGCCAAGTTGTAAGTACAAAGGAAAATTTCTTGAAGGAAATTAAAAGTGCTTTGTCAGTGTACAGATGAATGATAAAAAAGTGAAACAGCCTATTGCTGATATGGAGAAAGTTTTACTGGTCTAGATAGAAAATCAAACCAGCTACCACATTCCCTAAGGCCAAAGCCTAATCCAGAGCAGGATCATAACTCTTCAATTTTTGAAAAGCTGAGAGAGGTGAGAAGCTGCAGAAGACAAGTTTGAAGTTAGCAGCGGTGAGTTCATGAGGTTTATGGAAAGATGCCATCTCTAGCACTTAAGAGTGCAAGGTGACACAGCGAGTGCAGATGGAGAAGCTGCAGCAATTCTCCAGAAGATCTAGCTAAGATAGTGCCCCTGTAACTTTCTGGATAACACTCCTTAGAGCTAGTGGAGGATATATTCTTCACTTTATCTCCCATGCATTTCCAGTAGGCAGCATTGGGAGATTCTTGATATTCCTGCAGAAGGCGCCTAATCTATAGGACAATAAATACCCATTAGCTTCCCCTTCTGAGTTGTCACAAGTTCTGCGATTTACATAACTTTTGTAATGCGTGAAGTCTTAGACCTTGTAAATTCCCTTTACTCTAGGCAAGTGTGATTGCCAATGTGCTAGGCCTTAGGGCATTAGAAGTCTGGGCAGAAAACTCTGAGGAAAGGGGGTGGGGGGGAGACATTGTCCTGAGTATATAATGGGTTAATGCAG
>NW_007093215.1:0-675 GCF_000164805.1 Carlito syrichta
ACTGGTCTGCCACTTGGAAGTACAACTAACTTTCTCAATAAATTTGTCATGCCCGCGTCCTACCATGAGGTTGATGATATTGATAGCTCGTTTTAGTTTGGAAATTCAGGGTAATTAAATTTATAGATCAAATTATTTTGTGTTTTATTATGAAGGCCATCATCTCTTTTCATGAATGAATTCACAGCTCACCAGAATATGGTTGAGTCTAAAATAGACACTAAAATAGAGATTCATGACTACTAATAAATTTTCTACTCAATTTGAATGTAAACAAGTCTGAAAATTAAGACAAATTGCAATCAGCACTTATCGCAAAAAACAAGCTGTTGTAAATGAAGGCTGTAAGCAGAAATCATCTAGTTCCTAACTGTTTTGAGTTTTCAAATCTATCAATATTATTGTTCATGTTCAAGATGTCTTTTTAATTTGCAGAAATGTCTGAAAATTTGCATTTGATTAGGAAATGTTGAATGTTTGATTATTTACTTTCGAGTTTACGTTATCGAAGGGACTTTATTTTTACTTCGTTATCCCTTTGAAAAGACATGTTTTGTTTTAATCCTTTGGAATATCTGGGAATGATATTTACTGTTTAAGATAGTCTTACATTTCAGATGGCACAAAGAATATGCTTATCTTTATCAAAATTATTAGCCAAAAGAGGTAAAATTC
>NW_007093216.1:0-320 GCF_000164805.1 Carlito syrichta
TTTTTTTTTTTTAATTGTAGAGATGAGGTCTCGTCAAGTTGCCCAGGCGGGGCTCGAACCCGTAGTCTCAGGCAATCCACTCACCTCAGCCTCCCAAAGTGCTGGGATTACAGGATGACCCACCGAGCCCAGCCTCTATTTTTATATACAATTTAAAAAATTGTTTTTTGACTTGGAGTCTCACTCTGTCACCCAGGCTGGAGGGCAGTGGCACGGTCCCAGCAGGCCACTGCAGCCTCGACCTGCTGGGCTCCGGCGATCCTTCCGCCTCAGCCTTCCAAGTAGCCAGAATTACAGGCATGTGCTACCAAGCCTGGCTG
>NW_007093217.1:0-787 GCF_000164805.1 Carlito syrichta
GCTGGGGTTGCCCTTTGTATTTTGTTTCCTGCTTTTTTAAAATTTGGCATATATCATAAAAGTTCTTTCATATCATTAATTATGTTTAAAAATACTACTTGATGGCCAGAAGGTATTCTATCATATGGGAGACATTTAAACATTCTATTGTTGACTATTGAGTTTGCTTACTCACTGCTTCAAGCCTAAGGAGAAGTAAAGAAAAAAGATCAATAAACATTAATTTTTAATGTAAAGTATATTCAAACGTGTTTTTTACTACATGCATCAGGCAAAGTTAGTATCAGATCATACGTTTCACATTTTAATCTACATATATTGTTAAACAGTCCTATTCAGAGTAAATGGGAAACAAATTGCCACAGGTAGATTTTTTTATTTACTAATTTTGCTTGCCAGTCACTTACTTGCATGATTTTCATCATTTACCCAAAGGAAATAATTGGTTGTGTACCTGCTGTTCTTTGCTTTAACCTATTTATTTATAATAAACTTATTGGTAGTTCTTTTGGTCTACTGTGAAAAGTATAGATTAGTAACAGTATATTGGAATATTGGGGACTAATCAGAAGGCGTTTCACCTACTATTTCTGTCTCATACTTTCTACGGCCTCATCACTAATTCTGCTAAAATTTATTTCTCTTTGAAACATTTACTTGTATAATAGTGACTCAGTTATTTTAATTAGAGGGCAAGTAGTGGTATCCTGTATTTTAGCCCATTTATTTTTATCCATAAAATTGGGCTCGTAGTTGTACACTGGGATGATGGAAAGAGTAAGTTCTG
>NW_007093218.1:0-857 GCF_000164805.1 Carlito syrichta
TTTTTTTTGGGGGGGGGGGGCAGCGTTTTCATACAAAATTCTTTGTACATGAAAACACTGTCATTGCATCTTCTAGATTTGAAAATCAAGACAAGGAGCATCACGGACAGAAAACACCCGCCGGTCCTCGTGTGTGCCAGCGTCTGTCGATTCGCGCGTCGGGCTGTTTTCTCCAGGGTGGGTGGGGAGTTGGGAAGAGGCACGAGGGGACACTTTCGATTCCCTTTTTTCTTTACACGATCCATATGTTCTCTGTAATATTTTACGGTCCATTCTATTCTTGAAAAGTATCACGACCACGCTCGTAACAGAAAACCGAAACAAGGGGTTGACGATCGCATCAAAACAAAACAAGAAAAGATATCATTTCCTTTTCATGACTGTATGTCAATAAAAAATACTCACTTTCTACTTAGGAGATACACTTTAAGCTAGGAAGTATTCCTAATCGTGCCCGCCTCGGTGCAATTATATGACACATCGTGATCGTTCAAACTCCTTTCTGACCCGGAATGGCGTCTGATTTACTAAACACGTAAAGCTTTCGTTATTGTTAACGAGCACCGAAAAAAGAAATCGGCGGGACTATGCTTCGCAAGGAGTCTGCGGTAGGTAGAAACCGTGTACACTCAAGGGAGCAGGCAGAAGATAGGTCTTTCAACTGAAGCAGCCCAAGAGCAGGCCGGGGTCTGGCCAGCTGGAGACAGACATGAACTAGGCAGAGCCCAGGGAACCCAGAGACCAGACCGGAAGAAAGGCAACTCGGCGGACTAAGCCTTTTTCCCGATGTGCGCTTCACGCGATACGGGTGAGAGACGGATCCCTAGAAGCTGCACGTCACGGGTCGACAAGGACAG
>NW_007093219.1:0-1497 GCF_000164805.1 Carlito syrichta
GAGCCCACGGGGCTCTCCCCTCTACCCTAGTTCCTTCAACTGCTATTTCTCTGGGTCCCATCTCCAGCCTGGTGGTGACCTTCCCATGGCTGCAGCTGTCACCAGGCTCCAGGACCATTCCCTCTTTAGGTTAAGAGTGGTCATGACTTCTCAGTGTTGCTAGCTCCTGGTCCTGACTTTCCTTCTCAGTGTCTTTAATGTGCTCATACCTTTGTAAACAGCCTCTTTATTCAACTCTATTCAATTAAAAACCTTTGAGTGTGACCTCTTCTTCTGTGGCCCTTGACTAACAGGCCCTTTTAAATTTTAATAGAAAGGGTAGAACTTTATACAGGCACCAGAAGAAGAAGGTGAATTGTTTTTTCATCTTTCCTTCCAAGTTTATCTAACAAATCATTTGTGGTGTGTGTGTGAAAGAGGGAGAGAAAGAGGGAGTGAGGGAGAGGGAGAGAAAATTTGAGAGGATAAATGAAAAACAAAAAACTTATTCCAGGTTCTTGTGGTAATCAGATGTGCAAAAAATTTATTACTGGGATTTGGTGACTGTTTTAAAGAATAGGAAGACTTTGCAATGTTTAATAGTTGGTAGCAATTTGGTAAATATTAAGTCTTTTATTACATTGTTAATAGAGTTTTTGAGAAAATTCATTCTCTACTGTAACTCATGATCCTTGCCCTAACACTGCCATTATGTTATCTGATTATTCCTTTGCAAGTAAATCATAAGTAAGCATAGCTGTAATCATAATATATGTATAATTTTGAATCTGGGTTTCTCCACTTAAAAGTATATAATGAGCATGTTTCCATGTTGCTCCATAATTTTCATAAGCATGACTTGCAAATTCTACATTGTATCTAATATAGATGCACCCTACATCACAAGGTACTGTGGATGCCATCTTTTCCTAGGCAATTTTCCCATGTTCGATGGGAAAATTTTTATTGTACAGAAAACAACAGCAAACATATCTGATAGACATGCATTCTGTCCTTAAAAGAGTAAGCTGGGTTAGGACTTCAAGCATGCCTTCCTTCCCTAGTGTCCACACTGACCTGTGAGGTTGAATGGCAAGTTGGCCAGTGGCCCATGTGTACTGAGAAACAAAATGTCCCCGTGGAGAACCCCACCCTGAGAAAAGGAAGCTGGGTATCCAGATTGAGCCCATCAACAATGCTTGAGTCCTGGGGAGGGACTGAGCTTCTAAGAGCAGCAACCCATCTGTTACCAAGCTTGTCCCATGAACAGCTGCAAGGCCCGCTTCACCAAATATGGGTGAGATGTTGGGGGCACAGGCTGCTCTATTCTGGAGTCTGTGGATCTAAGGGGGAGTTGAAGGGATCGCCTGACTCAGGGAAACAAGAGTGGCACCAGCAGTATCCTTCCGTGGGAGCAGCTTTGAGGGTGACTTTAGGGCGGTGGGTACCAACTGCTGGTGGCATCTTGACAGTAGCAGCCCTGACCTCTCCACAGGAGGCTGGACCCAGAGCCTGGGG
>NW_007093220.1:0-1031 GCF_000164805.1 Carlito syrichta
GAGAATCTTTTTTGTTGTCGTTATTATGATGGTTGTGCAAGGTCCACTTATGAGTGAGTACATGTGATACCCAGTTTTTGCTTCCGTGAAAGGTCACCCAGTAGTATAGACTCTAACTCCATCCAGGTTTCCGTGAACTTCGTGAGTTTGTTCTCGTTGTGACTGCATAATATGGCATTGTTCCTACGTACCACATATTTTGAATCCAGTCCTCTTTAGATGGGCAGGATGGTTGGCTCCATGTCCTTGCTACTGCGAACAATGTGGCGATAAACATACATGTGCAAATATCTCTTTGAGAGAGGGATTTCGTTCTTCCTGGTATGTTCCCAGTAGGAGGATGGCAGGGTCGATTTTTAGATCGGTTAGGAATCACCAAATGGTTATCCACAGAGCTGGTCCGAGTTTACACTCCCACGAGCAGTGTAGAAGTGTTCCCTTTTTGTCATTTCCACGCCAGCACGTGTTGTTTTGGGAATGATGGATGATAGCCATCCTGACTGAAAATAGGTGACTCCTCAAGGTAGTTTTCACTTGCATTTTCGGATGACAAATGAGGCTGAGCTTTTTCCAACGTCTTTGGTGGCTGCTTGTATGTCTGCTGTTGAGAAGGGTCTCTTCCTATCTTTTGCTCACTGTGAAATGAGGCTGTTTGTTTTTTTCTTGTCGGCAAGTGGCAGTTCCTTGTAGTTCCGAGCTGATCGTCCCTTGTCAGATGTACATTCGCAAATATATTTTCCGCATCTGTGGGTTGCGTTTCTCTTTGAGTCAGGGCCTCACTCTGAGGCCCAGACGGTACTAGAGTGGTACAACCATACCTGACCACAGGGTAGACCTCCGGGGCTCAGGCAATCCTCCCAAGCGGCTGCAACGAAAAGCCTATGTCTCCATGCCCAGCTCATTGATGACATTTTGGAGATAGAGATGAGGCTGCCTGATGTTACACAGTCATGTTTCAACTCCTGGGCTCCAGCAATCTTCCGTCCTCAGTCTGCCAAAGTGCTGGATGAGAGGTGGGAGATTCCATGCCC
>NW_007093221.1:0-801 GCF_000164805.1 Carlito syrichta
CGTTAGAATGACAGCATCAGGAAACTTTTGGTTGCAAGCAACAGAAATTCAACTCAAACAAAGAAAATGGTGGTTTCCTGTAAGGACCAGGGGGTCATTCTTCCAGAAAGGAAGAATGGAGTCCTTGAGGTGGCAGAAGAGGAGCTGGCCTGGGGTTGACAGACTCTGGGGGCTGAAGTCTGGCCAGGACTGATTCCATCTTGCACTGCGGCATTCTTCAGTGGTGTGGTTTCACACTTTTAAAGACAAAGATGGCTTTTCTCCATTGAGAAAGGTAGCTGTAAGTCCCTCCAGAAGAATATCTTTCCAGATCTATTGGTTCAAAAACTCCCAAGGAAGGGTTCTGATTGGAAGAGTTTGGGTCACCTTCTATCCCTCAATAAGTCATTGTGGCCAAGGAGATGGTGCCCTGCCACAGGCCCATCTCAAGCTGCAAACTCTACCCACCAGAACCAGGGGGACAGCATAGTCATTGCCACCCGGAGGATATCTTTGAGCCAGGCCAACTCACCATTTGAAACTCCAAACAACAGAGAAGTCTAGGGAAATAAAGAAGATTTATCCTCAACCCCATCACCCCTAAAAGAACAGTGTTGCATGAACATTTCTAGTTTGTTTTAAACACATACACTTTAACTGTACAATATTGTCAGAGCTACTTCACAAATAGATGGTTTTGAAACCTACCTGGAGAAACAAGGCTGGAAGACACAGAACAATGCTCACATCTGAGGTTTAGCCTACGTGAAGAACTGTTTCGGTTCCTGAAATGTCCTCAGAAATGAAGTACAACTTCAGGAG
>NW_007093222.1:0-810 GCF_000164805.1 Carlito syrichta
AATTTTATGCCCAATTATTATACCTGTTTTAAGGGGTTATTAGACCTGTTTGTAATCTTTTACTTGATGTACCATCATCAGTGCACTGGGTTATTGTCAGTTTCCTAAAAGATCTCTCTGTCATCAGTCTGGTTTCATTTCCATGTGTCTTCCAGTCTACTTCAGGAATCTGGCTACATCATAAACAGACCAAATTATTCTCATGAAGATAATAATTACCAAGTGTTCCTCACTGTCTAACAAGTAAGTTCAAAATTCTGAGCAAGACATAAAGGTTTACATATAATTGGTTTGAGTCCTGTCCACTTTTCTGAGCTATCTCCAGTCTATCCCAGGAAAGACCTTTATTTCCCAGTTGCTTGTCCTGCACATGCGTGACCAGCACTTCTTGCTTTTGTGTACCTTGCTGTTCCCTTTACCTGAAAGTCATGTTTCCCTTCCCAGTCACATGGACCTTCTCCTCCAGCCTGCCCTGAACTTCCAGGCTGGAATCACACCCTCTTGCAGGCAGCCCAAGAAGATATGATGTGTTTCCCTGCAATTTGATTTTTCCCCCCAATCCACATCTTGCCTGTTTATCACTGCCATGCAGGATCACAGAGCATGAATGTGCTAAAGTTTATTTAATTATATCTCTCCTAAAGAGCATTTAAAATGGTTTCTAATTAGCCAATACTGCATATTGTGTCACTGAAGCTGTCCTAGCACATGTGCATTGTGTTCCTGTGTAAGAGATTCTTGGGATCCACCACCTTACAATATGCATTTGCCAGGTAAGACCTCTGGTTGGGGACAGTGCCTGTGTCCCCA
>NW_007093223.1:0-868 GCF_000164805.1 Carlito syrichta
CATGTATTTAAAGAAAATCTGGGCCAGGCATGGCGGCTCATGCCTCTAATCCCAGCACTTTGGGAGGCCCAGATGGGAGGATTGCTAGAGCCAGGAGTTCGAGACCAGCCTGGACAACATAGTGATATCTTGTCTCTACAAAACATCAAAAAGATTAACCAGATGTGGTGGTGCACACCTGTAGTTCCAACTACTCAGGACGCTGAGGCAGAAGGACAACCTTAACCTGGAGGTTACAAGTGAGCCATGATCGTGCTATTACACTCCAATCTGGGTGACAGAGTGAGACCTTTACAAGAAAGGAGGGAAGGGGAGGTGAGGGAGGAAAGGAAGGCAGGAAGAAAGAAAAAGATCAGAGCTAAAAGAATTTGTCACTTACTATGCAGTTTCAGAAACAAAAGTGATCATTGTTAAAAGTAAATAAAGGTCGATTTGCATTATACGTTCATAAGCAACACAAAACGTCAACAAGCATTACTAACAGAAAACAGATTAAGAAAGTGGTTTCTGTAAACAAAGCAACACGAATAATATTGTTACAGACAACAAACACTGACTGCACACACCCAAACGCCAGTGTTAATGGTGTTTATTATCTCATTAGTTGTCATGAACCTATGATGGAGAAAACCTTCATTATCTACCTTTTAGAGATAAAGGTTCAGAGAAGCAACTATTTCTGGTTTTTATGTGGCAGAGCAGTATTTGAAATCAGCTATGTTCAATTCTAAGGCCTGAGGTGTTTTTTATTTGCTTGCTTGTTTTTGGAGTCAGGGTCTCACTCTGTCATCCAGGATGGAACGCAGTAGCACGACCATGGCTCACCACAGCCTCAACTTCCTGGACTCAGGTGGTCCTCCCTCCTCAG
>NW_007093224.1:0-1006 GCF_000164805.1 Carlito syrichta
CATAGTAGGTAACATTGTTTTTTATTTTCACTTAGACAATGTTTGTCTTTGTTATACTTAGATCATCAATATTTAAAATGATTGTTAATATAGTTGTATCAACATTTACAATATTTTTAGTGTTTCCTATTTTCTACCCTTGTTCTTGATCCGTCTTCTAATGTTCCATTATTCTTCTACCTTCTGTGGTTTTAACTGGGCATTTTGTATGACTCTATTTTCTCTCCTTTCTTTTAACTTTCAAAAAATTGATTCCCCTAGAGGTTGCAGTACACCTTTACAAGTCCACGTTAAGACAACACTTTACTATTTTGTGCATAGTCAACAAACTTTATGATATCAAAAGAATTCCAATTCCTCCTTCCTGTTCCTTGTATCCTTACTGTCACTCATGTTATTTCCACATAAGCACATGTACATAAGTATGCACAATCTAATTCATTATTACTATTATTACTTTGAGTAAATTATCTGTCAGGTCAATTAAGAACAAAAATAAAAGTTTTTATTTTACCTTCACTTATTCCTTTTCTAATACTGTTCCCTCATTCTGATTTCTGTAGTTCTTTTTCTCTTCCCTTTACTATTTTGGAAGTTTCTATTGTCATATTCTCAAGTTCAGATATTCTTTCTTCAGACATATTCAGTTTACTAATGAGTCCATCAAAGATATTCATCATTTCTGTTAGTTGTTTTTATCTGCAACAACTCTGTGATTCTTTCTTAGAATTTTCATCTTTGTTTACATTATTGACCTATACTTGCAAGTTATCTATTATTCCCATTAATGCCCTTAGCATATTGATCATAGATTTTTTTAAAATTAGGTAAAATTCCAACATTCTTGTCATAGCTAATTCTGGTTTTATATTGTTCTGTCTCTCCAAATTATGCTTAATGTCTTTTAGTATGCCTTGCCACATTCTGGTGAAAATATGACCTGATGTACTAGGTAAAGGACCTGTAGTAAATAGGCTTTTAACACAGTGGGACGGTTTGGAGAGAG
>NW_007093225.1:0-812 GCF_000164805.1 Carlito syrichta
CTAGCCTTCACAAATCCTCCTTGCTCCTGTGGAAACCTTCCTCATGTTGTTATTTAGAGGAACTGAACCATTCTGTGGGGCTGTGTTTCCTCATAGTAGTCAGCTCAATTTTGGTTAAAAAGAGAAAAGAAAATAGTGAATTGAAGAAAAGGGAACACATGACAAGGTATATTCTTATAAAATCAAGTCTGCAGCCATTCAGGGGATTCGAAGAGAGGACTGGGACAGACACAAACAGTAGTTTGCCCATTATGCCTTTGCTTCTAAAGTTAAGATGCTGGACTCTAGCATCCAGTGGCTGTGGAAGAAAAACATGACAATTCTCAGGTCCCAGTTATGAGTATGCTGTAGGAGGATAAAGAAGACTGTTTTTTGAGTCTTTAGAAGCAGCTTATGAGCTACTTGGCTTTAGCCAAAAGACTTTTCATTGTTAGAGCTTTCCGACTTATCCATGAAACTATTTCCTCATGATGGCGCTGTGACTCAAGAGGACTCTAACAGGCCTGTCTGACACCCGCCCATCAACTTGGAAAAAAATGCCATCAAACTCTCCTCCCTGTGATCCACCTTCAGTTTTTTTCTTCCTGAGCTCAACAAAGTTCCAGCTACTTGGAAGGCTTTTGTCTGAGCCCAGCAGTTGGAGGCTGCAGTGTTTGTGACCGTCTACTCTGTGCGACAGAATTAGACTCTGACTCTAACAATCAAACCCCAAATAAGAAAAAACCCTAGAAAATGAAAAATGTATAATGTTGGAAAAATCATGAAGAAAGAGGCATTACACATGTCTATACTGTTAGAAGTGTAAGTTAGAC
>NW_007093226.1:0-684 GCF_000164805.1 Carlito syrichta
TTCGCAGAGATATTTGCTACTGTTAATCCCATCCCCCTCCCCCCCATAGTTTCCCAGTACCATCAGTCATTTTCTTATAGTATTGCATTGGATGTTCAAGTTCCATTATATGAGTGAGAACATGTGATACTCGGATCTTTGTTTTTGTGAGAAGTCACTCAGTATTATAGACTCTAGTTCCATCCAGGTTGCAGCGAAATTCATGATTTTGTTCTTTTTTATGGCTGCGTAGTATTCCATCATGTATATGTACCACATTATTTAAATCCAGTCCTATTTTGATGGGCAGTATGGTTGTTTTCAGGTTCTTGCTATTGTGAACAATGCTGCGATAAACATACGTGTGCAGGTATCTTTTTTATAGAGTGATTTGTGTTCTTCAGGGTATATTCCCAGTGGGGGGATTGCAGGGTCATATGGAAGGTCAATTTTTAGAGCTTTGAGGAATCGCCACACTACTTTCCACAGAGGTTGCACCAGTTTACACTCCCACCAACAGTGTAGAAGTGTTCCCTTTTCACCACACCCTCTCCAGCAGCTGTTAATTTTTGAGTTGTTGATAATTGCCATTCTGACTGGAGTTAGGTGGTATCTCAGTGCGGTTTTGATTTGCATCTCCCCTGATGATTAGTGAGGTTGAGCATATCTTCATGTGCTTGTTGGTTGCTCAAATGTCTTCTTTTG
>NW_007093227.1:0-511 GCF_000164805.1 Carlito syrichta
CGATAGGGCTCCAGGCTCTCCTGGCCTGAAGGGTTTCTGTTGATAAATCTGCTGCTATTCTAATTGATTTTCCCTGGTAGGTAGTCTGGCCTTTTTCTCTTGCTGCCTTTAGGATTTTTCCTTTCATAGTTACTTTGTTTAGGTGAATTATTATGTGTCTGGGAGTTGGTCTTCTCGTTTGTTGTCTTGCAGGGGTTCTCTGAATCTCTTGTGTTTGAATTTTTTCATCCTTAATGAGATGAGGGAAGTTTTCTTGAATGATTTCATGAAATGTTTGTTCCAGTGTGGCTTCGGTTTCTCTTTCTGCCTCAGGAAGCCCAATTATTCTTAGGTTTGGTCTCTTGAAGAGATCATTCATCTCTTGCAGGTTTTGTTCTGTCTTTTTGAGCTTCTTTTCTATGCTTTTGACAGTTCAGGTTAGTTCTGTGTTTTGGTCTTCAAGCTCTGAGATTCTTTCTTCGGCTTGGCTGATTCTGCTTTCCATGCTTATTAGTCTGTTGTTCATTTCCAT
>NW_007093228.1:0-754 GCF_000164805.1 Carlito syrichta
GTTGAAAGATCTTAAAAAGACAGATTTTTTTTTAAAACAGCCATTTCAGTAACTGTACTTGGGGTATTAATGATCCACCCAGGTGTTGTTAAACATGCATGGTCAAAACATTATGCAAACAATACCCTGTTCAACAGAATGCAGAGGGCTTTCACACACACTGCTCTTAAGAAGCAAAGCCATAGTTAATTCATATCCAAGGACACAACTATGTGAGCAGTAAATAAAGTCTTGCCATGCAGGTCAACAGATCAAGAAGGATATTGCTACGCTGGAAGTCCTCAAGGACACCAACTAGCACCTCTTTGTTCTGCCTAGCATTGGATGGCTAGTTAATGCTTATGAAATGAATGAATGAATGAATGAATGAATGATAAGACAGGCTGTTGAAGAGAACTGAATTATCTACAGAGATCTTTTAAAATTATTCTCATTGCTTTCACTTAATATTTTTTATATCTATTTCATTATGATAATTAAAGATGAAGGTAAGGAAGTATCTAAGATGAAACTTTTGAATAATGATCTGGTTCCTGGAAAAAGATTGAAGGCCAGATATAGAGAATTATTAGGCCAGCACTGTACATCTTTTGGTAAAGAGTTTGCCAATAAATAAAATTTTCAAATATTTTCCCATATTTTATACTTTTTTAAAAAATAAAAACAAACTCATTATTCTAAGGCTGTGTTCAGACAACAGATGTCCAAATTTACTCTAACTTTAAAATTATGAGTGATCTATCCTCAAACAGCT
>NW_007093229.1:0-596 GCF_000164805.1 Carlito syrichta
CCGGGCGTGGACGCACATGCCTGGAATGCCAGTCCTCGGAAGGCTGAAGCGGAAGGATCAATGGAGCCCAGCAGGTCGAGGTTGCGGTGGCCGGAGAGGCCACTGCACTCCGGTGCGGATCACAGAGTGAGACTCCAACTCAGCCCAGAGCCCACGGTACAGAGAAATGTGAACTGTTATTTGCTGGAGTGGAACCATGGCCTTAAGAACATTTCACTGAAACATGCTAGTTATTAATGATGAATGCTTTTTTGCCTTAAATGGTGGACAACCAAAGTCTTCGACAACCAAAATATGAAATTCAAATTTCCAAGTGTAAATTATATTCAGATGAAAAAACATGCAGTAATTTCCATAAAAATTGTTGTACTCTGTGCCAGGTAACAGCAGTTATCTCAATCTACCCCGTACAATTGTGGAGGTGGGGGGAATCTAAGCTAAGGGATATCAAAACATCGTAGATATATGGTTCATCTTCTTCTTTCTGACCTGTCTTCCTCCTCCCATGTTTTTCCAACACTTTTCACTTTTTGTAAAAGTATGTACTCAAAAGTGAACACTTTAAACCTGAATTCAAAAGTGAACAAACACAGTTT
>NW_007093230.1:0-1124 GCF_000164805.1 Carlito syrichta
AGGTTTGGTCTCCGAGAGAGCATTGAGAGTAGGTGGCACACGGCCATGACCTATCCCCACCCCGAGCTGTACATGACGAAAGGTCTGCTTGGTTGAGTGTGGCCGAGAAGATGATGCTGTGTCTCCCCTCAGCTCCCAGACCGGAGAGTCAGTGTCTTCTTCCTTCCAGCTCTGAGTCATGGAGGCTCCGTTCCTGGCAAGTGAGTCCCAGAGGCTGGGGCTTCCTTCCCCCATCTGTTGCCCACTCACAGGATTGGAGCTCTGTGCAGGGCCGGGCAGGCCGGGACAGTGGGGTTCAGATTGTCTTCACGCTGCTTTTCTTGTAGAGCAGAGGTTACATGCTGGTGGCGATCACCCGTTAGGACCTGGACACCTGGCCTCACTCAGCACCCACCCCTGAGGCATGGATGTCACTCCAAGAGAAGTGGGTCTCTGTCCTTCCCGTTGGCTCCCGCGCATGGGTTTGGAGAAGGTATTCCTCGCAGTAGAGGCACTGTCTATGATCACAGCACTCTGAAATTCTCACTCACAGGTCTGGCTACTTTTCAAGGAGACTATGTGGCAAGAACAAATGCCAGGGTGCTCTCCGCAAAGTTGAGTGGTGAATGTTGGTGGTGAGAAGGAAAGGAAACTCATAGAACCCTAAGGGAAGCAAGCTAAATCGTTGGCTATGGACAGCTAGGAAGTGTATCCCCGCAATCAAAGCACACCTCATTGTGCACCAAAACGACTCCTGCTAAGGGTAGGCCAGGCATGGAATCTCCCACCTCTCATCCAGCACTTTGGCAGACTGAGGACGGAAGATTGCTGGAGCCCAGGAGTTGAAACATGACTGTGTAACATCAGGCAGCCTCATCTCTATCTCCAAAATGTCATCAATGAGCTGGGCTTGGAGACATAGGCTTTTGGTTGCAGCCGCTTGGGAGGATTGCCTGAGCCCCGGAGGTCTACCCTGTGGTCAGGTGTGATTGTACCACTCTAGTACCGTCTGGGCATCAGAGTGAGGCCCTGACTCATAGAGAAACGCAACCCACAGATGCGGAAAACATATTTGCGAATGTACATCTGACAAGGGATGATCAGCTCGGAACTACAAGGAACTGCCACTTGCCGACAAGAAAAAA
>NW_007093231.1:0-798 GCF_000164805.1 Carlito syrichta
GAAAGACTAAAGAATGCTAAGAGTGGAGGAAGTTATCAGAAATTTGTTATGCCTTCTTATGGCACTTTTTTTACCAAGTTGATGGGCGGGAGACAGGACAGTTAGCTTCGTCTTGAGCAACAGCACCATCATGAGGAAATAGTTTCATGAAGAAGTCAGAAACATCTATGCATGCCCAGCTATTGAGGAAGCAAGGATTGAACAGAACTGGTAGAAGCTAGAGCCAGATGCAGAGATTTGGGGAAATTCTGGTGAATGAGGGACCAAGATTGAGCTAGCAGCTTCCAAGAGGTCTCAGCACAGGAAGTAGAGGGCCAGGATTTCAGTTTCCTCAGAGTTTGTGTAGTTCTAGAGCATACCATTTGCAGTCAAGAGCAGGCCTTGAGGCATTTATCATAGAAACAGGGTGTTTGGAGTTGTAGGCATCTTGTTTCTTTATGAGTTGGATTCTCTCTCTTGTCACTCAGGCTAGAGTGCAGTGAGGTGCTCATGGCCATCGCAGCCTCCAACTGGTGGACTCAGGCTATCCTTCTGCCTCAGACTTTCAAGTACCTGGAAGGTACTGTAGATGCACGCCACTATATCGGGCTCACAGGTTAACCGACAAATCAACCAACCCAAGTTGTGCCTGAAATAGATAAGACCCACGACTAGTTTTCACCTGGAGAACTGGCCATATACACGACCTGGCTCTATCCCTCTTCCTAATACCTTTACTCCTGGATTTGCTTCCCTCCCTCCTAGCTAGGTTCTAGTAGTCTCATTCAGTTTTCCATCTAAGACTGAAAAGCCTTTTGG
>NW_007093232.1:0-739 GCF_000164805.1 Carlito syrichta
CAGCGTAGTGAAGTGCCACTTCCTATAATAGTCTCAGTGTCACAATCTGTTTTTCCTGCTACATTTCCACAATGTACCTGAAATGGAAACTCTGGCTGTTTTCCAGAATAAAAAATTGATTTTATAACTCAAGTAAGTAGAACTTATTTATTTTGCATTTTAAAAAGCACACAGCTAGGTTTCTGGCATTAGTTGAGTGGTATAACAGTGGCAGGGCTGGTGTCTCAAAATATTTTGTCAGTTTAGACAATATTTTCTTGTCTCCTCAGGAATGTAGGGCAGCTGCTGCAAAGCCATGGGAAGAGGGGGAGCAAAATGCAAGCTCCAGTCATAGTGTTCCCTTTTATGAAAAAAGCAGATGCTTTCCCAGAAATCACTTTAGTAGACTTCTCACATCTTCTGAGCTAGAACTGAATCACATGGTTTATTAATCTGTATGGTCTGCCATAGCAAAATATCACTCACTGGATGGCTGAAACAACACAAATTTTTTTTCTCACAGTTCTGAAGGCTCCAAATCTAACATTAAGGTGCCATCGATGTCAGTTTCTAGGACCCCTTTCTGACTTATAGACATCCTTACATGGTCTTTCCTCTGTGTGCATGTGGAGACAGGAAAACTCTGGTGTCCCTTCCTCCCAGTGGGAATCACATTAGCTCCACCCCATGTGACCTAATTTAATCTTAATTTATCTACCTCCAAATATAGCCACATTAGGAGTTAGGACTTCAATATTTG
>NW_007093233.1:0-1258 GCF_000164805.1 Carlito syrichta
CTAAGTGTTCAGGATCTTTAAATAGATGTTAAGATATTATGTTTTCATTTTGATAAATTGTGTAAGTCTGTTAGGGACAAGGTACTTATGAAGGATGGCACAGCATTCAGTGTCTGTGTTGCATTTTGGTTTATGATCACTACATTGCCAAGATGTACACTTATGATTATTGTGGTCTAATGGCAAGAAGTAGAGACCACTGACATGGAAATCCTAATAATTCCTTCATGCCAAGTAAATGCTGGAGAACTTCACAATTTGTACACATAAGAGTTTTACAGAAGTTCTTCTTTTTTAACTCTAAAATTTTTTTATTTTAAAATTTTGGGGTACATTTCAGGGTTAGGTATACAAATATTCACTGTGTAGGTACCCTTGTTGATGAGGTGTGCCCCCCTTCCCCAGGCAGATTTCTATTCGAGAAGAGTGGTGGATAGTTGGTCCTTCCCATGACATCAGATAACATAGGCTATGTCAGACATACAAGGTAATCTGTGCAATTTCACAGTTACATATTTACTTTGAGATTGTTAATTTAGTTACAGCAAACAGCATCATTCATCACATTGAATTTATATTGTCAATTTGAGTTTTTATCGTGTCATACTCTTAAATTTTTAATTTGCTTTGGTTTTATGCCATTTTAAGAAATATAAGCATACGATGTTTATCAATGCTTTTAGGTTTATTTATATTTAAGTAAAGTTATTATAAATACAGTTTAAGCCAAGGTTGGATGCTAAGAAAACTCTCCCTTCCTAAGAAACCATGACATATTAGTCAAGCTAGAGAGACAATGAACATCCCTTTTCAAGAGGTTAACCCTTGTTTTCAAATATATTCTCCATAAAGCAACAGGAGGAGGCACTTAGCTGACTTCAGAAGAAGGCATCCTTTGTAGGAGCCTGTATTGGTGTTTCTCTCAGATTCCCTTTATTAGACCAGTTCCCCTGTCTCTCAGCTACTGTGAATGATGGCTGCTAAGGACTCATGGCTGCCCTCTTCTCTGGATAATTGGTGTCAGACAAAAGAGAAATCACATAAGAGAGTACACTTTCCTCTCCCAGTCAAGGACACTCCACAGTCATTGACTGGCTAACTTAAGGATACAAAACCCTAGACCTCTTGACTCAAGGTGGGCTCATCTCAGTTAAAATGTATGCCCCAAAGCTCTCCAATGAGATTAACAAAAGCTAAACTCAAAATGAGATCACATCTTGCCTAGCTTCTTTTCCTTCTTTGCTTTACTTGCTCTTTC
>NW_007093234.1:0-500 GCF_000164805.1 Carlito syrichta
TCCTTCTCCTTCTCCTTCTCCTTCTCCTTCTCCTTCTCCTTCTCCTTCTCCTTCTCCTTCTCCTTCTCCTTCTCCTTCTCCTTCTCCTTCTCCTTCTCCTTCTCCTTCTCCTTCTCCTTCTCCTTCTTCTCTTTCTTCAGGAAAAAAAGGTTTCCCATTCATTCCGGAGCCAGCCCACGAGCGCAAAGCACATACACAAAAAGTCACATCCCCAGGACACGTGTCTGACTTCTCGACCGCGGGGATCTTCTCTCTTTCCACTCGGTCACGGCAGGTCGACGGTGACCGGGATTCAACCCAAACAGCTATGCCGCCCCCCGGGCCGTTCCTCAGAGGGCCAGCTCGGTGCCTCGCCACCGTCTCCTCTCGGAGCGGGACCGGATGCGACGGGACGATCTGGCTTCTTTTTCCCGGCCGGGCATCGCTCGAGCCCGAAAGTCGCGCGAGAAGACAGAGCGGGACTCCCGCTCATCCAAGAAAGAGAGGACGGCTCGAGGTGG
>NW_007093235.1:0-738 GCF_000164805.1 Carlito syrichta
CTACCCACCACTGCAGCTGAAAGTAGAGACAGATGAGAAACATTCACTGACTTGGATGAGGCCGAAGTCACCTGTAACAACTCTTCAGTGGTGTGATGGCTCTCAGTCCAGGTTGTCTGTTACAGTCTCCCAGGGCTTTAAAAAATCTGGGTGCCTGACCATGTCCTAGGATAACTAAATCAGCTTCCGGGAATGGGAACCAGGCACCTGTTGTGAAACCTCTTTTTTTGACTTTAATGTGCAACCCAGGTGCAGACTTGCTCTAGTAGAGGGTGGTGGGGCCCCGTCGGGTTGGCATTGTAGCAGGAAGAAGGGGCAGGGGAGGAAACCAGGATGGGGAATGCTGACGATCATTGTGATAAGTTCTGGATGCTAAAGGTGGAAGAGAGTTCCTTGATGGGCACTCCGGGAACTCTAGTATGCTCACATCAGAAAGAACATTCTAGCATCTATGTTAGCATACATAGTAGTGAGTTTCAGCTGCTCCTTGTGTTGTGACATCTCAACAATTTAAGGGTGAGGGATGAACAGGGCGGTTTGCAAAAACTCCCAGGTCATTTTTGATGACCCTTTCCCTCCCATAACCTCTTCCCTTCCACATCCATTTCCTCTCTATTCTGCCATCCTCCTCCCTCTCCCAGTGGGTGACCTTGTCCTTTTCTTTCTTTCTGTTTTCTTTTTTTTAAAGAAAGCAGGATTTATTGAGAGCACAGAAAATTTCCCACAGCAGTAGGGGAC
>NW_007093236.1:0-783 GCF_000164805.1 Carlito syrichta
CATGCTCCCCCACCCCAAATCCCTATCGGACACGCTGTGCAAAATCACATAGAATGTTTGAGTCAGAAATGCCGAACATACTCAAAGACAGTGCACAGAGTTATTGACAAAATTGGATGGTGGAAGAGTGGGAAGTGCGCGATAATTGCTACACCCAGGTCTCCTGAGCAGCAGAGACTGGAGGAAAGAGGCACCAAGTGCTTCACCCTGAAGACCCACTGCCAAGCCCACTGAGCACAGCCCTGGGAGAAGTTTCGTGGAGACTCCTGGTGCGGTCCAACGGAGAGAGTCGCTACAGGCCTCCAAGCATTTGCAGACAAACACACACACTCACACTCACCCACACACACAGACAGGCACACACACACACACACACACACACGGATAGGGGCGAACCCTCTCCCACAGATTGAGAAAGAGTAGGAGCATGGTGAGCAAACAGTGGCTGGGAAAGGAAGGTGTCATCTCTGGCGCCATAGGCTACTGCCAGGAGAGCAGTGGAGACTGCAGAAAGTGTGGTTGCTGGGTTGGGGGAGCTACCTACCAGAAAGGCAGCGTCCACCCAGGTGTGATCGTTCTTCATCTTGTCTTTCATTTTTGCATCTCATTGATGCTTCTGATGACGACCTGGCGAATTCCAGGGGTTGCTTTGTGTTCCCCTGGGGTCCAATGACCCAGTGACTCTGTGTCCGCACTCCCTTTTCGGAGGTGGGGGGATGGCACGTGTATTGTCGCTATTGGGCTGGAGGAAACAACCGGGCAGTGGAGTGGAGCTGGTGGGGG
>NW_007093237.1:0-957 GCF_000164805.1 Carlito syrichta
AACCTTAGCTTCTAGTAAACATGTTCTTGAACCCAGGGTCCAGCTTATGCACAGTCACGATGACTGTGCGGACCTGGGCCCCCCGGAGTAAATATGTTACAAGCGCCTCCGGCTATCTAACATTCCAGAAGACCTAACCGGTTCCACCCTGCCTGTCTGACCGTTAGTGGTCAGTCATGGTCAGCCGGAGCCCGTGCAAATCAAACACAAACCAACCAATCAGTATCTCTGTAACCGCACTCATACAATCCATCCAATCCTGTGTGGACAAGTTTGTAATGCCACCCCACTCCTTCCAAATCGTGTATAAAAAAATGCTTGCAAACCTGAGTCGGGGTTCTGGTTCCTGTACCGGTGCGCCGGTAACGGACGTGAGCCCAGACGAGCCTGAATAAAGACCCTCGTGTGATTTGCATCACAGCTGGCTCTTTGGTGGTCTCTCGGATTCAGGATTCGGGTACAACAAAAGAATGATGCTGGGTGAAGCTCCCTGCCTCATTATTTATAAAAAATCATAGGAAGGGTGAAGAGGACCTATACAAGATACTTGTGTAGTGATACGAAAAGTAGCAAATATTTGCAAAGCTCCTTTAAGCAACTATTTTGTTTCCTTACTCTATGTTTTTTGGGGGTACACAATTTTCTTATATTTATTATGTAGTATTGCAGTGGCCCTATATTATTACACAAATTACAAGTATTGATAGCTTTCATTTACGGATGTCCTATCCTAAGGACTTTATTTACCCATCTAAGCTGATGCTCAAAAATATCTTGTGACATTAATCTTTTCTTCACCATTTTGGAGGTTTAGGAAGGTTAAAATTAATCTAAGGTGATAGAGGCAGCAGAGCTGGGCTCAACCATCCACATGACTCAGTCCAAAGTGTTTATCACCTGAGTTTTTCTGTGAACTCTTGAGGGAATCCTGAGTATCTGGGAAAGGTCTTCAGTTCC
>NW_007093238.1:0-769 GCF_000164805.1 Carlito syrichta
CCCAGTAGTATAGACTCTAACTCCATCCAGGTTTCCGTGAACTTCGTGAGTTTGTTCTCGTTGTGACTGCATAATATGGCATTGTTCCTACGTACTACATATTTTGAATCCAGTCCTCTTTAGATGGGCAGGATGGTTGGCTCCATGTTCTTGCTACTGCGAACAATGTGGCGATAAACATACATGTGCAAATATCTCTTGGAGAGAGGGATTTCGTTCTTCCTGGTATGTTCCCAGTAGGAGGATGGCAGGGTCGATTTTTAGATCGTTTAGGAATCACCAAATGCTTATCCACAGAGCTGGTCCGAGTTTACACTCCCACGAGCAGTGTAGAAGTGTTCCCTTTGTGTCATTTCCACGCCAGCATCTGTTGTTTTGGGAATGATTGATGATAGCCATCCTGACTGAAAATTGGTGACTCCTCAAGGTCGTTTTCACTTGCATTTTCGGATGACAAATGAGGCTGAGCTTTTTCCAATGTCTTTGGTGGCTGCTTGTATGTCTGCTGTTGAGATGGGTCTGTTCATATCTTTTGCTCACTGTGAAATGAGGCTGTTTGCTTTTTTCTTGTCGGCAAGTGGCAGTTCCTTGTAGTTCCGAGCTGATCATCCCTTGTCAGATGTACATTCGCAAATATGTTTTCCGCATCTGTGGGTTGCGTTTCTCTATGAGTCAGGGCCTCACTCTGATGCCCAGACGGTACTAGAGTGGTACAATCATACCTGACCACAGGGTAGACCTCCGGGGCTCAGGCAATCCTCCCAAGGCG
>NW_007093239.1:0-969 GCF_000164805.1 Carlito syrichta
GTTGCAGCCAACCAAATGAGCAAAGGACACTTCTTTGGGAACACCCTAAGAACTTAGTTCACACTGACTGGAATGCAAAGGGTGACTAGCGGTCCTGACATGCTGAGATGGAGGAGTTTGAGGGCTCAGAACCTTCAGTACTAAAATGTGAAAAATCCCCAACAAGCCAGATGACTGCTTTATTTCAGATGTCCATGTGACCTAGTGTAATGGGAGATGGAATGGAGCTTGATTGTCCCACACCATAGCCCTTCACCTCACAGTCCATGTGGTCTGCACAGACATTGTCAATACAGTCCATACCAGAAACCAACCCCAGGGAGGGGTCAACCTTCCCACAAAGCCACGTGCTGGCAGAGAGCTGGTAGACACACCCCCGGCTGTAAGCACTCTACAGATAAATGAGCAGGATGTTCTTGTTGGAACTCCATCCCCTACAGTGGCCTTGCCACTCCCTAAGAAGGCTTCCTGAAGTTCTCCAGCTGACAGAAGAGGGGCCCACCTGCCAGACAGACCAGCATTGCTTGGGAGAGTTGTGTCTATAACTTTTCTTCTCCACAGTGCTCCATGTTACAAGAGATGGGTCCCAGGAGACCGCACCTTTGGTACAAGGGGAGGCTGGACCACATGCCACATGGTATCAGGATGCATGAAGATGCTGCCTCCTGGGATGAGTCCAGTCCAGTCCACCCCACAGGCCCCAGAGAAAGGGCACACCCACCCTTAGGAGAGTAGGGTGGGATAACCCTGTTAAAGGCACATATGTGAAGAGGATGAAAGTCTGTGATCCACAATTGAAAACACACAACCCCTCTGTTTCTTGCTATATCATAGACACATCACTTACTTTGTCTTCCACATTGCCTCTGAGCTTATGGTCACCAATCTCTGAAGGGCACTTGGCCTCCAGCTATTCAGGATAATGTGGGGAAGTTTGGCTGCCCTTTCCACTGCATTGGATTGGTTTCA
>NW_007093240.1:0-764 GCF_000164805.1 Carlito syrichta
TCAGAATCCGGTCTGCGAGCATCAGGCGAAACGCGGTTCCGCCTCCAGGTCCCCGGCCTCCCACGGAGTGCTTCGGACTCCCGCGCTGCGGGACCCCAGAGTGTGGCTCGCTGCGACTGGGACGACCGCGGAGCTGGGCCCCCCGCTGGCCGCGGAGCTGGGCCCCCCGCAGGCGACGGAGCTGGGCCCGCCCTACCACGTCGAGGGAACCTCAGTCAGGCCGCTCTTGGACATGGACCCTTAACCGTGAGTTCACAGACTCTTCTTTCCTTGTATTTTCTTTCCTGTGTTGCGGCTTTTGCCGGAAGTGGAACTGCTGGATTATGCATGAGAGTATCCCGTTTTCTGAGAAGTGTGTGTGGAAAGACTGCCCTATTCCCACGGAATGTATGTGGCCATCAATGTGTCCACTGATTCCGCAGTGTTCGTTCTGTTCCATGGATCAGTAGTTAGGGTTTTATACCATTGCCTCTCTGTTTGGTTTATTAGACTTTGGTGAAAGCAGAAAGTGTAAAACCCTAAACTTTGTCCATTTTGAAGACAGTTTGGGCTATTGCAGGTCTCATGCCATTCTACTGAAATACAAGACATTTGGGTTTGGGTAGAGATTTCGTTTTGTTTGTAATGCTTTGTGTAGCAGTAGCACCTTCCAATATCACGGTTTTTATTTATTGAACCCAGTATTTCCTTTTCATTTGGTTATGTCCTCTGCAATGTCTATCAGCAATATTGTGTACTGTTTCGTGTACTATTCTATTGTCTGC
>NW_007093241.1:0-844 GCF_000164805.1 Carlito syrichta
TCTCGATGGCGGGGGGCTAGAGACGAGCTCTGGCTGCGTCGCCCGGGCTGCCCTCTTAACTCCTGGGCTCCAGCGATCCTTCTGCCCTCAGCGGCAAAAGTGCTGGGCTGGTGGGCGTGAGCCACCCACGCACCCAGCCCTGAGTGTACTTACTTCAAAATGTTTCATGTACACGCTTTCATGATCCTCCCCTTTTACAAAGAGAGGTTTCAGGTTGACGACATTTGCTAGCTCCACACGGGATCGCAGGTGGCTATACGCCAGCTTATTCGTGGCCAGGCACAGTGGCTCACGCCTCTAAGCCTGGCACTTGGGGAAGCCGAGGCAGGAGAATCCCTTGAGCCTGGGAGTTCCAGACCAGCCTAGGCAGCAACATGATGAGACCACTGTTCTACAAAACGTCAGAAAAAATAAGCCAGGCTTGTGTGGTGGTGCGGGCCTGTAGTCCCAGCTACTCAAGAGGTTGAGGCAGATGAGTCGTCAGCCCAGGGGCAAGCTCACCTCATGCCACTGCACATTCCAGCCTGGGCTGCAGAGGGAAACCCTGACTCAAAAAAAAAAAAAAAAAAAGGTCAATCGTGTAGCCAACATGATACCACCACAGATACATTGTAAAAGATCTGGAATCTATCATCCTTAGCGAATTCTTTCTCTAACCCTGTTTGTTCCCTCCTGGCCCTCCGTGGCCATGGGAGTGTGTGTAGCTGTACTGGCTGCTCTGGAAGTGCTGGGTCCTGTCAATTTTATATATATTTATATATTTATTTGTTTGTTTGTTTTGAGTTGCAGTCTCATTCTGTCGCCCAGACTGGACTGGAGTGCAGTGTCCGCTCCCGGCCACCGC
>NW_007093242.1:0-877 GCF_000164805.1 Carlito syrichta
AGTTACTTCCTGAATGTAATAGTTATGTGTCAGCAGTACTCTGGGATTTTTCAATACAT
This sequence comes from Carlito syrichta, assembly GCF_000164805.1. Classification (NCBI taxonomy): domain Eukaryota; kingdom Metazoa; phylum Chordata; class Mammalia; order Primates; family Tarsiidae; genus Carlito; species Carlito syrichta. Next base: position 60 of record NW_007093242.1, read on the forward strand.
TGTGTCATTTGATCCTCAAAACAACAGATAAACGAATATCAATCCCTCAACTGCAGAAATGAGACACTGTAGCTTAAAAACATGCAAATGTGTTCAAGGTATATTACTAAATCTGTTTGAAGAACTCCTCTCGTCTATAGACCGTAATCTCATGTTGTTGATATTTTGCCTCTCTGCCTGCTTAAAATAAATATTCATGTCTAAGAAATGAACACTTGCATCTAATGAAAAGTCAAAATAATATTCACAGCATAATTATTTGCTATTTCGTTTACTATTTTATATCCAGTGACAGTTTTTAACACGTACACTGCGGCACAATTACCTGGGATAAAATAACTCTAACCAAATTGAAAAATTACCATAACTACTCTGCCAATACGTGTAGTTCAAATGAAGACAACTGGGCTACCATTGATTCTTTTGGGTTGATGATATCTTCTGTGTTTTTTCCTATCAAATAAAAATTAAAACAGGAAAATTAAACTGTTGACAAAAAAGAGGCTGCCTTAGAAATTTCCAATTATATCAATAGAGATATATCCTGATTAGATAAAAATATAAGATCACATGAAAGTTAGTACTTTAAAGATTATTAATATATACTGAAGGACTACAGAGCTGTATTTAAATTCCTTCAGGATGATGTTATTTATCCAAAAAATTCTACTGGCCGATATGGCAATTCATGAATCATTATTTATGTTTTAATATTTATAAATCAACTCGTTGCTCCCTGGTTTAAAATATACACTGAAACTCCATCATTGTACTTGATTTGAACTCTAAGAGACTGCATAATGCATTTCAGAGACTTG
>NW_007093243.1:0-713 GCF_000164805.1 Carlito syrichta
TACCATGCACGTTCTCGGACCGCAGTGGAATAAAAATAAACATTGACACCAACAAAGTCCCCCCAAAGCCCACAAAGGCATGGACACTAAACAGCATGATGCTAAATAACTCCTGGGTCAATGATGACATCAAAACAGAGATCAAAAGATACCTGGAAACAAATGAAAATAAAGAAACATCTTACCAAAATCTCTGGGATGCCTTAAAAGTTGTAATAAGAGGGGAATTTATATCCCTACAAACACACATGAGGAAAATGGAAGGAACAGAAATTAACAACCTAACAAGCCACCTAAAGAAGCTGGAAAAGCAAGACCACAAAAACCCTAATATCAGCAGAAGAATCCAGATCACCAAAATAAAAGCCCAAATCCAGGACATAGAAGACAAAAAGATAATACAAAAAATCAATGAAACAAAAAACTGGTTCTTCGAAAGAATAAACAAGATTGATGGTCCCCTAGCTAGACTGACCAAGAAAAAACGAGAAAAAAACCAAATAAGCACAATCAGAAACACAAAAGATGAAGTCACATCTGACCCTGAAGAAATACAAAAGATCATTAGAGACTACTACGTACACTTGTATGGAAACAAACTTGAAAACCTTAAGGAAATGGAGGACTTTCTGACATCACACAACCTACCTAAGTTGGAACAAGAAGAAATTGAGACCCTAAATAAACGAATAACAATCAAGGAAATCGAGTAC
>NW_007093244.1:0-738 GCF_000164805.1 Carlito syrichta
TTAAATATACACTGAAACTCTATTATTACACTTGATTTGGACTCTAAGGAGCCGGCATAATCATTTCATAAGACTTGCACACCCACACACAATTCCGGATTAATAGCCAAACAAACAAGGAGTAATTGTCTCCACTCCAGGGAAACCTCAGTGATAACATCAATCTGACTTTTGCTTAACACTTACTGCTTACTTCTCACACATTCTCCACAACAAAGTTTCCTCTCCCAGAGGCAGTTCATTGGAGAATTTTTATCACATGCTCATTCATCTTCAGAAAGACAAATTTAGTGATTAACAGGATAACAGATAAGGCGAGAAATGATAAGTAATCCCACGATCAAATGAAGAGAGGATGTAAAGGTGATTGGCCACTCCAGCTATCATTAACTCCATTGAAAGTAAAAAGGCCTTTTGTCATTTCTTCACTGGGCAATAGGTCCAATTATCTAAAACCCTTGCCTAGAATTCAGACACACACTAGAGCAGGACCCTTCAGGCAAACTCTGATGATCACTTTTGACAAATGTTCTCCTTGAGCATAATGTAGTTACTCCAATGCTTTTAGAAATGACTACACTTACACTCAAACAGTCTTTACAAAGTGAAACCCAAAACACATCCCGGTCCCCACCCGACACACACACCCAGCCACACACACTCTCTGTGTGCAGTCAGGTTTCTTTTAGCCAATCTAAAACAGAGTGTAAGTTGGGAAATAAATATTTAATTCATGCA
>NW_007093245.1:0-870 GCF_000164805.1 Carlito syrichta
ACTTCTAAACGAAAGGGATCCAGGAGTTACTATGAGAACACAGAACGGGGCACTATTATATCGATATAAAACTTTGAATCCAAAACACTGAGGTCTGTGGAAAGGAATGAGAGAACCTTTCCCCTGAGATCTGAAAAATGAATCTCCTAAGAGGAATGTAGTCAATTCCCCAAAACTCTACATCATCTGGGAGACAACTGAAAGTACTGTTTCTCATTTTTATTTTATTTTATTGCGTTTTTGCTCTTACTTTCTTTTTTACAGATTACTTGTTTCCAGACAAAGCCAATTAAATAACATTCAGTAATATCCAAAATTTAAAAAATACGGAAGCCATGATTAATACTCTCCTTGAATCTCTGTAACTACCCAATAATATGCACATACTGTTCCCGTTTTATAGCAGAGCACTGAAGACTATAGACGTTAATGACTTGTGTAAACCTGTACAGCCAGTAGGGGTGAAACTGGAATATGAACCCAGACCTTTTAATTGTATTCTTATTTATTTATTCATTTTTATTTTTATTTTTTTGAGTTAGAGTCTCACTCTTTGTTGCCCAGGCTGGAGTGCAGGGTGGCACGTTCCTGGCCACTGCAGCCTCGACCTGCTGGGTTCCGGCGATCCTTCCACTTCAGTCTCCCAAGTAGCCACAGACACACACCCCAACGCCTGGCTACTTTGTGTAATTTATTTTAGAGATGAGGTCTCACCAAGTTGCTCAGTCTGGTCTCGAATCCCAGGGCTCAGCAATCCTCTCTCCTCGGTCTCCCAAAAGTACTGGGATAACAGGCTGAGCCACCATGCCTGGTTAATATTTTAATTTTAAAAACTTTATTCCCTGTGCTTCATGTTGCTGTAGTATGTTC
>NW_007093246.1:0-1086 GCF_000164805.1 Carlito syrichta
TCACCTTGGCCTCCCAAAGTGCTGGGATTATACACCACACCTGACTGACACTGGGGTTTCTTTTTTTTTTTTGGAGTTGGAGTTGGAGTATCACTCTGTCACCCAGAATGGAGTGCAGTGGCTGCTCCTGGCCACCGCAGCCTCGACCTGCTGGGCTCTGGCGATCCTTCTGCCTCAGCCTTCCAAGTAGCCGAAATTACAGGCATGTGCTACCATGCCCAGCTGATTTTTTTTTTATTTATTGTAGAGATGAAGTCTCGCTGCCCAGGCAGGTCTCAAACCCACGGGCTCAGGCAGTCCACTCACCTCAGCCTCCCAAAGGTGCAGGATTACAGACTGAGGCATGGAGCCCAGCTTATTTTTGATTTTATTGTAGAGATGAGGTCTCGCCTGCTCAGGCAGGCCACTAACCCGCAGGCTCCCAAAGGCATGGGATTATAGGCTGAGCCACCGAGCCCAGCTGACACTGGGGTTTTTTAAAGCTTCCCAATCTCATGTGCAGTTGGGGTTAAGAATCATGTATCTAGGGGCCTGGCACACTTTTCTGAGCTTCAGAGACTTACATGAGATTTATGGAAAAGATGTAAACAAGTGAACTGATTAAGCCAATATCAAATGATGATAAAAGTCAAAGAAGTGAAATAACACGGCAAAACTCCAATGTTAAAATGCACCCTTCTAAAATAAGTGTTCTCAAAATCAAGAAAACAGCCAATGGGTATAAATGTGGAAAATTGACTTCTTCTGTCCCTCACATTGTCCAATCAGTCTTTATTGCCCCCATCTGTGGCTTCTGTCATTTACTCTGTTAGCTTCATTGTGATGGACATGCATGTGATTTAGAAAAAATAATGCTTTGTTGCAATGAGATTCCTGAAAAAATTATTTGAGCAAACAATGACAAATGAATGGCTTAAAAGGAAAGACTGAGCCAGGGTCAGTGGCTCAGGCTGTAATCCCACACTTTGGGAGGCTGAAGTGAGTGGATTGCCTGAGTGCACGAGTTCGAGACCTGCCTGGGCAACTTGATGAGACCTCATCTCTACAATAAATAAAAAAATTAGCCAGGTGTGGTAGCATGCACCA
>NW_007093247.1:0-725 GCF_000164805.1 Carlito syrichta
TAACCACAGGAAGCTCCTTTGTATATTCCCCCCAGACACCTCAGATCCCAGGAGTGAACCTTGGTTTGATATCCCCAGCTGGCTCCCCACTGGCTTACTCCTGGGAGGGCCTGTCTCTGTGCAGCAGCAATACCTCAGAAAAATTCCATCAGGGAGCATTTTCTTCTCTTTCCCTACTGACAGTTGATGGTTTGAGCACTGCATTTACCAAGACAGTATGTAGTCAAGTACTTCATGTACATTTTTTCTGTTAACCCTCATGATGGTGTTGTGAAGTGGTAACTATATTATCTCTATTTTCCAGATGGAGACATTGAGGTTTACAGAGGTTAAGTAGCTTGTCCAGGATCACACAGTTAAGGAGTAGTATTAACTATGTCTGGATTCAAACCCAAGTCTACAGAAAATGTGCACATTTCTTCAAAATGTCAAACACAGCAGAAGACTCTTGCCTTCTCCAGAGAGAGATTCTACCTCTCCTAATTGCTCATGGCTGGTGCTTGAGCCAGGATCAGGAGGGTGGTGGTGGCAGCAGCAGGGTGGGTGGTGGGTCACAGCAGCAGAAAGCTTGTGTGTTTGTGCACGTGCTGGTGCCTGAGAAAGGGAAATAGTTCTTTTGAGTCTGATTCTTGACTGTGTTCATATTTGGGGGTGGGGGGGTGTGGTGAACAGATCACCATGAATACCCTGCAGATTGCTATGGCCTGTGGTAAGGGAAAAATGAC
>NW_007093248.1:0-971 GCF_000164805.1 Carlito syrichta
TTCTCTTTGTATTATAAATATGTAGGGTACAATTCAGGTTTAGGCATACAAACGTTGATTATGCAGTTACCCTTGTTAATGAGGTAAGGATTTTTCAAATAATGTGTTCTGAAATCAGTAAAGTTTATTAAAAACAAAAAATCATTAAAAAACTGGTTTTACATTACAAATGTTAGTATATTTTAATTTTTCAAAAATCTGTATTTTCCCACATTAGGAGCTTTACAGGGGAAAGTCATGTAATATTTTAAGTAGCTGATTAAAAACAACTGATACAATTTAACCTTTATTATAATTAAATAATGCTTATTAAGCCAGGAATAGAACTTTTCATAATTGATAAATAATATCTGAAGTTATTATGTATAAACTCTTTAGCCCACTCGGAATTAAATTATAGTTTTACCATATTACTTTGGAATAATTACTTAACATTGTTGTGCCAAAAATTCTTCACTTAAAAGTCCATAATTTTATACATAAATTACTTTGAAATGTGTCTAAATAGCTAAAAAGTACTAATCCATTCTAAAACTGCCAACCATACGGTAAAGTGAAGCCTGTGGTAGTTGTGAGTGTGCCACTGCACTCCAGCCTGGGCAACACAATGAGACTTCCACTCAAAAAAACAAAAACTAGTAACTCGTAAACATTTTTGTTTGTTTGTTTAGCAATGATGATACCTTGAACATTTTGAGAAATAGAGACTGAAATTCATTGTGCCTTGATATCATGGTGGCCAAAGTGAAGAGATTGATTTGGCAGGGAACAGAATTCTCAGGCATTTGGGGTCTTATAGCGGATGTTTCTCAATGCAAAACAATAATTTATTCATAAAGATATAGTTTCCAAATTTGCAGTTTTTTTTTTAATGGTGCGATTTTCTTAAGCTTGCATTACTGTTGGGCCCTCACTTAAAAATGGAAAGATCAGATAATAGCAAATAATCACTATACTGTTATTACTAGCTC
>NW_007093249.1:0-583 GCF_000164805.1 Carlito syrichta
GCAGGGAGCCGGGCTCAGTGGCTCAGCCTGTAATCCTGCGCCTTTGGGAGGCTGAGGTGAGTGGACTGCCTGAGCCCGCAGGTTCGAGACCCACCTGGGCAGGCGAGACCTCATCTCTACAATAAATCAAAAAAAAAAAGCAATTTTTATTTATTTCTTCTTAGTTTTAGTCTCACTCTGTCACCAAGGCTGGAGTGCAGTGGCACGCTCACAGCTACTGCAGCCTCAACCTGCTGGGCTCCGGTGATCCTTCTGCCTCAGTAAGAAGTAGCTGGGACTACAGGTGTGTGCCACCACGTCCAGCTAATTTTTTTTTTTTTTTTTTTTTTTTGAGTTGGAGTCTCACTCTGTCGCCTAAACTGGAATGCAGTGGCCGCTCCTGGCCACCGCAGCCTCGACTTGCTGGGCTCCGGCGATCCTTCCGCCTCAACCTTCCAAGTAACCGGAACTACAGGATGTGCTACCAGCCCGGCTGAGTTTTTGATTTATTGTAGAATGAGGTCTCACTGCCCAGGCGGGTCTCGAACCCATGGGCTCAGGCAAACCACTCACCTCAGCCTCCCAAAGTTGTGGGATTACAGGC
>NW_007093250.1:0-839 GCF_000164805.1 Carlito syrichta
CATCTTCACCATTGAAAAGCTGCAAACAGCTCTCCCTAAGTATATTCTTTTAAATCTTACACAGATGCTTGTACCATATAAAAGGCTCCCAAATGTGACATGAGTTTGAATTATATCTAATACCTAGGCCGAAACCGCAGTTTATGGGAAACAGGAACAATGGGTTTCTAGAGTCAGCTATGCCTGTCACAGTCACAGAGTCTTCAGCTTAGGCCAGCAGAGTTCCTTTAGGTTGTTCTTGTGCTTCATGGCAAAATGGGGAGGAAAATGGGTTCTACGGCTCTCGAACACGTCCTCGCGGTCTCGAGGTCCACGGCCCTCCCTGATCCCTAACACTCAGTGGGCCTCCGTGGCCGGCTCCCAACAGGCTGGGAGTGGCCAAGGAGAGAACAAAGCCTACAAGTCAGGGCAGGTCAGAGTGGTGAGGTCTGCTGGTTAGATCCTGGGACATGGAGTGGTCTCAATTCCAAAGACAGTGACAAAACACTGAAGGGACACTCACCTGAGTGAGAAGAGCTTGAGTCCTCATTGAGGTTCTTGGAAAAGGCAGAGATGGGTAAGGAGGATTCCAGCAGCAAGCATAATCTCAGAGACCTCCACAGCCAGCCCTGGACTCTGTGGGTCATCCCTGAAAGCTAAGAGAAGAAGCCAGGGAGGTCAGGCCAGTAAAGGGAGCAGAAGCAGCTCCTTCATCCACTTGGCATGACCTGCCCCCAGCATCTGTCAAGTGACTCTGCACTTATAGCAGAGTCCACAGGTCCTGATCTGTGGCAATGGCTCAGGACAGTCCTGGGGGCAGCTTCCTCAGACTTGTTACTTAGCTTTCCAGGGAATAAGGG
>NW_007093251.1:0-594 GCF_000164805.1 Carlito syrichta
TGGGTCCTTCCCAGAGCACCAGGGATCGGAGCGGACAGTTTTCCCCCTCCCACCCTGGGCTCTCCTGGGCTCGGCGGCTTTCTGGTGCGCGGCGGCTGGTCCCCGTGGCCGGGGAGGTGACGATCTCAGAGAGGAGGCGGCGCGTGTGTTGGACACGGTGGCGCTGCCTCCAAACTCTTGGAGTTCGGGAGTCGTCTAGCAGGCCGCGGTGCCAGGACAGAAGGGAGGGGGCCCCCCACGGGACCTGGCCCAGACGCTCCCTGTGAGTGGGCGGCCAGGGCGTGGCTGCCCATCTCGCCGAGTGCCCCGCCCGTCGGTCATCCTCGGTGCCTCCAAGGGCCAGAGGCCTGGATGGCGGCGTTGAGGAGGTCGCCCCCCCCCACGCTCCTCCTACAGGGGCCGCCCCGGTGAGGTCTGCAACAAGTCGAGCAGAGCCTGAAACTCCTGGCCGCTGAGCGGCGGTTCGGGCGCCTTGCGCTCCTCCTGCCCTTCCCCCTCGCCCTCCAGGGGTCCCTCTGCAGAAAGGCTTCTGCCTTCTGCTGGAAGTCTGGGGTCGACAGCAGATCGTCCAGAAGGCTGATGGTCGTTGCGGGA
>NW_007093252.1:0-826 GCF_000164805.1 Carlito syrichta
CCTAGCCCCTGCACTTGAATCAACCAAAGGAGGTATACCTGGCAAACTGTCAAAAGTTAGAAATTCAGTAGAAAGCTTAATCTGATGAATCCATCATGAAAATGAACAGGTAAGGAGTGTCTTATGTATGTCTCGGCATCTGCCATCAATAATGATAAAATGCTTTGAAAAAATCCACAAGAAAATATAGTTAATTTATGAATGGAATACTTTGACTAAGAATTATGGTAATTAGTTTTAAGTAGCATGGTGTGATAAAATCGATTATGAATATAAACCAAATCAAAATAAAATATTCATATGAGGAAAATAAAGTGATTAGACTTCCATCCCCAACTGCATTTCATACGTAACACTTTTTAATCGTAAAAAGGATGTAGGTTTAATCAACTCTTCAGTCATATGAAAAAATAATTCTACTAGCTGATTTGTGATGATATTGAGGGTAAAGTTGCCTCAATGTATATATACTCCCAATCATTTTGTGAAAGGCTATCCTAAAGAAATAAATCAGTTTCAGAAAAGGAAAGGCTTGATTTGGCAGTTAAAAAATTACAAATAATTTCACAAGCCTTCACAAGCAAAATGCTCTAATCACAAGTTCTCATTTCTGTAAACAGCTTCACGCAATTTTCTGCAGCCTGTTACAAGATAAAACAATCATTTGTAAAACAAAGTATCTCTCTAAAGGCTTTGTAAGCAAAAGCAATGTCAAACAAGAATGTGGGGTTTAGCCAACTGCAACTGTAAAAGACCCCCCCCAAACCCAAATCAAATTGTACTTAAGCCCAACCCCACTGAGCAGTGGGGCCCTTGCCTGGGACTT
>NW_007093253.1:0-850 GCF_000164805.1 Carlito syrichta
GCAGTTTCAAGTGATTTATCTGAAGATAGATGATGATGATAGATAGATGTTATAAGATAGACAGATAGACACACAAATATATAAATGTTTATGTATTATGTATTTCCCCTAAACATTAAACTCTTAACCACTGAATTTTTTTTTGAGTTGGTGTCTCACTCCATCATCCAGGCTGTAGTGCAGTGGCATGCTCACAGCAACACCAGCATTGACCTGATGGAATCTAGTGATCCTTCTGCCTCAACCTTCCAAGTAGCTGGAACTACAGGTGCATGCTACCATGCCCAGTTAACTTTTGATTTATTGTAGAGATGAGGTCTTGCTAAGTTGCCCAGGTGGATCTCAAACCTGTGGTCTCAGGCAATTCCCTCACCTCGGCCTCCCAAAGTGGTGGGATTGCAGTCTGAGCCACTGAACCAAGACTGAAATTTCTTAATGGCTCTCCCCAGTACCTACTAGTGAGTCATCTTCATTCATTTGTCATGCAAGGTCTTTTATAATATGACCCCAGGCTCTTTCATCATTTAATGCCTCATTTTCTCTCTACATTTCCAATGTTTTAGCCACATTTGACCGCTACGTGTTTGCTTCTGTATCTGCTCATGGTGTTTATTCAGAATGTCCAGCTATCCTCAGTTCCTCTACCTGGCAACCCCCAACTCATCTTTCTTTTTTTTTTTTTTTTTTTTGGAGTTGGAGTCTCACTCTGTCACCCAGACTGGAGTGCAGTGGCATGTTCCCAGCCACGCAGCCTCAACCTGCTGGGCTCTGGTGATACTTCTGCCTCAACCTTCCAGGTAACTGGAATTACAAGTGTGCACTACCACACCCAGCTAATTTTTGATTTATT
>NW_007093254.1:0-812 GCF_000164805.1 Carlito syrichta
CATTTTTGTCTTCTCTAGTTCAATTTTTTTCTTTTATCTGCTCTGTAAGCTATCTTGCAGGTATTGTCAGAAGTACATGTTTCTATCCTCATATTTAATTTATTAAAAACATAATTGCATTCATTCAAGGAACAAGAAGTTCCCTGAGGCAAGTGAACAGTGAAGGTGGCAGAGTATTCAAAAATAAGGTTAAAAACAAATGAAATTCTGCAGGGCTCAGTGGCTTAGGCATGTAATCCCAACATTTGGTAGGCCAAGGTGAGAGGATTGTCTGAGCCCAGAAGTTCAAGACCAGCCTAGGCAGCATAGCAAGACCTTGTCTCTACAAAAAAATAAAAAATTAGCCAGATGTAGTGGCACTCGTCTGAGGTCCCAGTACCTCAGGAAACTGAGCCCAGGAGGTTGAGGCTGCAGTGAGCTATGATCATGCCTCTGTACTCTAGCCTGGGTGACAGAGTGAGACCCAAACACACACACACACACACACACACACACAGAATAAGTAAAATTCTGACACAAGCTACAACATGGATGAACCTTGAGTCATATGTGAAATCAAGGAAGCCAGGCTCAGTGGCTCAGCCTGTAATCCCACACCTTGGGAGACTGAGGTGAGTGGATTGCCTGAGCCCATGGGTTCGAGACCCTCCTGGGCAACTTGGTGAGACCTCATCTCTACAATAACTCAAAAAAATTACCCGGGTGTGGTAGCGGGAGCCTGTAGTTCTAGCTACTTGGAGGGCTGAGGCAGAAGGGTCGCCGGAGCCCCAGCAGGTCAAGGCTGCGGTGGCCAGGAGCGGCCACTGCACTCC
>NW_007093255.1:0-737 GCF_000164805.1 Carlito syrichta
AGGTGCGACTCCGACTCCAAAATAATAATAATAATAATAATAATAATAATAATAAAAGAGGCCTCGAAGCGTGCTCTCATGGTCTTGGGCGAGACGTTCTTCCCTTGGTAACTCGACTCACCGTCTTCTGAGTCCACAGAACCGGGAGACTGAGTAAAAGGTGGTCTGTCATTGTCGACCCGTGACGTGCAGCTTCTAGGGATCTGTCTCTCACCCGTATCGCATGAAGCGCACATCGGGAAAAAGGCTTAGTCCGTCGAGTTGCCTTTCTTCCGGTCTGGTCTCTGGGTTCCCTGGGCTCTGCCGAGTTCATGTCTGTCTCCAGCTGGCCAGACCCCGGCCTGCTCTTGGGCTGCTTCAGTTGAAAGACCTATCTTCTGCCTGCTCCCTTGAGAGTACACGGTTTCTACCTACCGCAGACTCCTTGCGAAGCATAGTCCCGCCGATTTCTTTTTTCAGTGCTCGTTAACAATAACGAAAGCTTTACGTGTTTAGTAAATCAGACGCCATTCCGGGTCAGAAAGGAGTTTGAACGATCACGATGTGTCATATAATTGCACCGAGGCGGGCACGATTAGGAATACTTCCTAGCTTAAAGTGTATCTCTTAAGTAGAAAGTGAGTATTTTTTATTGACATACAGTCATGAAAAGGAAATGATATCTTTTCTTGTTATGTTTTGATGCGATCGTCAACCCCTTGTTTCGGTTTTCTGTTACGAGCGTGGTCGTGATACTT
>NW_007093256.1:0-1053 GCF_000164805.1 Carlito syrichta
TCTGGGCGACAGAGTGAGACTCTAACTCAAAAAAAAAAAAGAAAAAGAAAAAGAAAAAGAAAGGGGGTAAGGATTAAACAACTATTCCTAGGATAACACATTAAACTACTGGGTAAGAAATTCAACAGAAGCCTAAACTTCGCCGAGTGACAAACTTGAAATTAAAAAGAAGCATATATATATATATCCACACAGCACCCATAAAACATGCGGGATCAAAGACAGAGGAACCAGAGATATATTCAACAGGAAACTAGCGAAGTGCAGGGCCATTCTTGATATTTTCCTAAAGTGCAAATGAAATGAGATAACATACGTATAAAAAGTATCAAAATTATCTAACTGGAAAATTTTCTCTAAAAATTATCTTAAAATCAATGACGGACATGGTGGTTCAACCAAAAAAAATTATCTTAAAATCAGAGATAAACAAAAATTGTATTTAATAACTTGATTTAATTTTTCTCTTTACTTGAGGGGCTAGGCTCTTCATTGCTGAAAATCGTGTATGATTCAGTGTTAGATATTTGCTGTTTAAATTTGCATTACCCTTCTTTCTTAGATAATATACTTTGATGTTCATAGGAGTGCTCTATTCGAGTTGTCGTCATTCTCACTTAGGAACCCAGGTTGCCCTAGTAGCCACTGGAGAATTGCAGGTTCCTTGGTGGGCAGGGAGGGAACGAGCGTGGCAAAACTAACAGTGGTCTTAGTCTCCACCGGAAAGCGATGTCGGTCACTGGCCAGAACAAGTCACCTGAGCATGTCTGACTTCCAGAGGGAAGGAGTGGTGGTGGGACATGAGGGGAGGATGCTGAAATCTTAATGAACAGCAATACGGGATACCACAGAGGCCTCCGGTTCTTTCATAATTCTTTCTCCTGTCTGTGAGACTAATCTTTCTACCAGGAAGTTCCACAGTGCCCCCAACTTTTGAACCTCTCTCTCCCCATGGCTCACCTTTTCCCTCGTGAGGTAGACCCTTCCGATATGCTGATGGTTAACGTTCATTAGAACAGCCACCATGAAAACCCCATTTTCCAGTACTGCGAG
>NW_007093257.1:0-1128 GCF_000164805.1 Carlito syrichta
TCATAATTGTAACCTCTTTAGGTAATCAGCGGGCACCAACATTCCCTTGAAGAGTGAAGGCTCATCATTCACTCAATCTTTGACTCAGCAAATAGTTTCGTAAAATAAAGCAGAGGATCCAAAGCAGAAGGATGGTCAGTGGCCTGCCTTTCAGCCTGCAACAGATGGGTGAGCCCAACTCAAAAAACAATACAAAACAAAACAAAGCAGAAAGAAAGAGGAAGAAAAGAGAGAGGGAGGAAAAAAGAGCCTAGGGCCTGATGGCTTCACAGCTGAATTTGTCCAAGCAGGTGAAAAGCAAATATAAGTTTCATTTAAACTCTTCACCAAAATCGAAGAGGCAGAAATAATTCCCAACTGACTACATGAGCCCAGAACTACTATGATAGCAAAACAAGACAGACACACGCAAAGTAAAAACAAAGAATACCACAGACCAATATCATTGATGTACACAGGCATGACAAAGTCTTAGCGAAAACCAAGTTAAACAGAACACTGCTTTTGTGCCTTGTGTTAGAAATAGCAATTGAGGTGATTTTGGCCTTTTTTATATGCATTAGTAAAGGGGTATAAGTTTCTTCATTATATTCTCTATGTTTGCAATCATATAACCTTAAGTTTTTAATGGAGGAAGCATACCAAAATCATAATAAAATTGTTCTTTTTGTGCTTACTATCTGATTAAAGAAACGAAATGTCTGGCATTTAGCTGAAGGTAAATATTAACTTAATTATCAAGGTATAGTATTTTAACCTCATTTTAGCCTATTTGCCCGTATTTCCAAAAAAGTGGCTCGTTATACTTCTTTTATCGCAGTATAGGAGGTCATATCATGGTAAGCATGAATTTGGTTTTGAGAAAAATTTGGTTTCCTACATGCAACCATGTGAATGTACGTTATTGATATTTCGTCATTTTATGATGACTCTCAAATATGTTTTTGAAACTCGTGGATGAACATTTGTACGGTTTTGAGAACGTAGCTCTGAACATATGATGTCATGACGATTATAGTCCATCTCTTTTCTGTCCATAGGGGATGATTTCTCTCAAATGTATTCGTAAGATACAGTTTTCATACTGTAGGCTGTTAGCACATGAACAGCTAACCCCACAGTGTTTCT
>NW_007093258.1:0-1188 GCF_000164805.1 Carlito syrichta
CAGAGTTGTTATGTGATTCCACCGTGTACTACAAATAATCATATTCTGTGAATAAGTAGTAGATACTAGCTATCTTACCTAAAAATAGCAGTGTCTCACCGTCCCACGCCTTAACTTCCACTTTTTGATTTAAAAAGTTTGAGTTGCCTGAAGTAAGTTTCAAAAAATGTCACAGAAGAGGTGCTTACTTCCAGATGACCATATTGGAAATTTTAATATGGCATTCTGTCCTAGGCATCCAATTTCTTTTGCATAGTACAACACATTCTATCTTCCATTTCATATCATCATACTTTTCCTTGCATTTATATGATGAAAGATAAGATATTTTTACATTTTGTTCTTCTAGTTCATGTTTGTTTTTAAGTTGGATTCTCACTCAGTCACCCAGACTGGAGTGCAGTGGCTGCTCCCGGTCACCGCAGCCTCCACCTGCTGGGCTCCGGCGATCCTTCTGCCTCAGCCTTCCAAGTAACTGGAACTACAGGTGCGCGCTACCACGCCCGGGTAGTATTTTTTTGATTTATTTTTGAGATGAGGTCTCACCAAATTGCCCTGGGGGGGGTCTGGTACCCGCGGGCTCAAGCAATTTACTCACCTCGGCCTCCCAAAGTGGGGGATTACAGGTTGAGCCACCAAGCCCGGCCTAGTTCATGTTTAATAGAGATTTACAACTTCTATTTACATTTACAAGTACCAAAATATGACCACATGAAACATGAAATAAAAGTGCTTTTTTTATGTTACTATTTGTTTCACAGGTAGTTTAAAAATCCAGTTATTTGGGCACTCCATATCTTTATTAGTTTTTGGCAATTTCAATTCATTATAGTTCTCTATACAAGATTAAAAATTTTCTATGTTTTAAATATCATTTACACCAAGAGCATGATGACAAGGTTATGTTTACACTTTTGTGGTAGGCAGAATAACTGTCCCCAATTGCAGTCTCTAAGGATGTCTGCACTCTAATCTCCAAGTTGGCAATGTGTTACCTTACATGGCAATAGAGGTTTTGCCAATGTAATTAAGGATACTGAACTTGAGATGAAAAGGTTATCCCACACTTCCAAAAGAAGTCCATTCTATCCTATAAATCCTTAAAAGTAAAGAAGACTTCTTGGTTTTGGTGAGAGAATAGGATGTGAAAAAAAAGAGGAGCAGAGAAACACAACTGGAAACAGACTT
>NW_007093259.1:0-770 GCF_000164805.1 Carlito syrichta
TCGTATGTGGATGAACAGCGGACTGGCATCTATTGTCCAAAGCGAGACTAATGGTAAAACATTGCCTATTTAGTAAGTTTTTAAAGGTTGTGGTCTGTAGAGTGGCTCTAGATGGACCGTCGCTGCAAAATCTGGTGGTTAAATACATGAGCGAAGCAGAGTCCTGTCCTTGTTCGGCCTCAAAAGCAGGGGGGCAGATGGCATCAACAATCGCATAGCCCCTTGAAAAGACAGCCTCTGCAGTCATGGGTGGACCACCAACCATGGAAACACAGCTCAATGGAAAGAGTTTTGCCTGTTGCTTTATGCTGCTTGGACTCGGGCCAGTGTCCACTGGTCCCTCCCACAGGAGAGTGCCAGCCACGAAAGCCCATCCCCAAAGGAAATACTGTTAAATAGGAAGTACCCAGAACAACACAGTAGCATTGGCACGGTTAGGAGGTTCTAAAACAGATGCAACTTAATATCCTTGACCCACTGACCAGAAATCAGGAAGGCCAGAGGTGCTATCTAGAGGTGGAGAACGGAGAGTCTTCTGGTGAGGCCTAGTGTCCAGATGTCAGGCACGAGCAAGGGCCTCGCACGAGGCTGATTTATCACATTTGCAACGTTCAGGGATGGGGAGTCAGAAGACCCTATGACCACCTCAGCTCTGTGTCTGAGTCTCTGAGGGACCATGGTAAGAGTATTGACATAGGGGGCGGTGGGCTCCATTGCCAGGTACCAGACTAGGTGACCCGTGAATGTTAACTTAAATAATTTGGCAAATC
>NW_007093260.1:0-735 GCF_000164805.1 Carlito syrichta
CACACAACGAGGTCCACCAGTGCATGTGCCACCGCAGTTTTCTTTGCTGTTGCATCCCGTCACCTGGTGTTTCATGGATATTGAGCGTTTGCCATGTGCTGCGTATGCTACGATGATTGATACAAATATTTGTGGAGTAGATGAATGAATCCTTTTCCTTGGCCCTTTCCACCTCCCATGGCAGTGCGTTGCTCTGTCGTCCCTGGGTCCAACCACAGGACTCGATTCTGGCAGCTCACTAACTGCAGTGGACAGACTGGGTCCAGCGCTGACCTGTAAACTCCTATAGCACAGCGACTATCTGAACAAATTACTTCTATGTCCAGGAACCAGCAGCCTTCCTTCAGTTAAGTGGGGGTTTCATGTTTGTTTGGATTTGCTTTATTTGACTAGTCTGCTACTGCAGGCACTAGCCCTAGTTGGTAGGGATACAAAGATGAACATCACAGTGAATTTGCTACTGCTCAGTGGGAGAGAAGGAACAAGACAAGCAGTTTAATGCTTTTATGATAAAGTTAGCATCCAGGGTCTGGGTACTTGGGAACATGGGGAAGGGATTTTTAACTCAGGAAGTCAGAGAAAGTGTCCCATCTATGTTGAGAAAATGATTGGTTGATTAATTCACAATAGGACACGATGACTGTAATCCCGGCAGTTTGGAAGCCAAGACAGGAGATCAATTGAGCCAGGAGTTTGAGATCAGCCCAGGCACATAGCCAGAACCTATCTCTACAA
>NW_007093261.1:0-855 GCF_000164805.1 Carlito syrichta
ATTCTCTGAGAAGAGTGAAGAGCTGGCTCTGCAGGAGAGACCTGATTAGAGGAAAAATTACAGCGCCTGCCACAGAGGGCAGTTTTTTTTTTGTTGTTGTTGTTTGCTTTTGGTTTTTGTTTTTTAAATTTTTCAATTACTTTTTATTTTTTATTTATTTTATTTATTTTTTCTTTTGATTTGGAGTCTCACTCTGTCGCCCAGACTGGAGCGCAGTGGCCGCTCCCGGCCACCGCAGCCTCAACCTGCTGGGCTCCGGCGATCCTTCCGCCTCAGCCTTCCAAGGAACCGGAATTACAGGCATGCGCTCCCACGCCCGGCTGATTTTTTGATTTATTGTAGAGATGAGGTCTCGCTGCCCAGGCGAGTCTCGAACCCGTGGGCTCAGGCAATCCACTCACCTCAGCCTCTCAAAGGCGCGGGATTACAGGCTGAGCCACCGAGCCCGGCTACTTTTTAAATTAAAAAATTTTAACTGCTTTCTTGCTAATTCATCTATTTTAAAAATATTTTTCCATTGTGCATAAATGTGTTAGTGAGGGTTTGATCTGCATCTTCCCCCCTCTCAAATTTTTCTTTTCTTTTCCTTTTCTTTTTCTGTTTCTTTCTTCTTTTATTTGTCATTTTCTCTTTATGTGTATGTGAATGATTGAATGTTTATCTTTTGATTTTGTTGTTAGTTTTTGTTCTTTCGTTCTTCTGGGTCTTTTTTATATTCATTTTTTATAGTTTAAGAGATATGTCAATAGACGTGTGAGGTTCGACCTTAACCCTCTTCCTTTTTTTCCCTTCGGTCTTTCTGTTCTTTGTCCCTATTCACATTGTACTAGGCATGTATGTGTGTGTTTAGTTTTC
>NW_007093262.1:0-770 GCF_000164805.1 Carlito syrichta
CTTTGTCTGATATGAATTCTGGCCTGTTGACTTCATTTTTGCTTAACGCATTTTTCCACTTTCAGATTTTAACCTTTCTAGGTCAACTTACTTCAAGACACTTCCTGAAAAACAGCTTTTAATTGGATTTTGTCTCTTAACCCAACCGAAGTTTGTCTAATTAACTAATTTACTGCCTTGTGTTTGGTCTCGCTTTATCCTGTTTTTATTTCTTTGCCTTTTTAATTTCTACCTCTTTTTTTGTTTTCATTTGCTTTGCAGGAACTATTTTTCAGTTGACTTTGCACCTAAGACTCTGGCCCATAACAGGGACCAATAAATGTTTGTGGAATGAATTACTAAACTGAGTCTAGTATAGATGTGCTTTTAATTCTATTAGTGTTTAGCGATTTTTTGAAGGCTTTTAAAACCATTATTGAACTTTCAAGGTTAACAGCAGAATGATTTATATGCCTTTATCCTCAAAATGAAGAGTTTAGAACTTCTGAACTCCTTTTGACAAATCTACTACTCAAGTTTTTGTCAATTTAAGTCATATTTATGATCATCATTATTTTCTTATTTTTACAATATGAAATGTGTTTTCAAGATATTTAGATGTATATCTTTTTATTTAACTTTTTTTCTATTTAACAGAAAAATGAGAGAACAAGAATGAGGAAGTCAAAGACCTTCCATCTATGACTTCCTCTTTGTTGTTCTCTCTCATTTTTTGTTAAATACCTTTAATTAGTATATTCAGAAAAGTGACAGCGTTTCTATATCATTAC
>NW_007093263.1:0-837 GCF_000164805.1 Carlito syrichta
AAAGGAAGCTACAACTGAAACTTATGAAGATTTTACTTACCCACATAAAGGAGATTATTTACTTTGCAAATATTTCTATGTTGTAATCAGTGCACTAGATAATTATTCTCTTGATTTGGAAGTCATTGCAAGTCTTTATAGATCATCATTGTATCTTATTAAAATCAAACACGTAAGAAAATTATTCTTAGGTAACTGAACTTCTACTACAAGTCATAACTTTGAGTTTATAGGAGACAATCTTATTTGAGTCCTAAGGATTTTTTTAAAATAAATTACCCCAAGTTCAAGGACAATATTTCATTCCAACCATATGGCACCTAACATATTAATGACAGGAACACTATGATGACTATCAAATTATGCCAATGAAATAAAAGATAACTAGTTGGATGCAAGTAGACACAGACTTTAAAATTCCATAAGTTAATCATTGATTTTTGGAAAATTTGATCCCTAGATTGCACAGTAACAATTCAGCAATGACACATGGAAATAAATCAAGAAGACACAAGTGTTATGGAGACATTGTTCTACATTTCTACAGACATGTTGAACGATCTTTTATAGATTTGGTCTATTAGTTCCTTTGAAAAATCCTCTTTGACTTATTCACTTAATTCAATAATAATCAACCCTAACTTAATATGAGGCACTGCAACAGTAACTTGATAAACCATTTGCAAAGAGGATAAACAACAAATTATAATATATTGTTATAACTACAAAGTGCTTTAGGAGCAGTAAAAGCTTCTCAAAGGAAGCTGAAATCTGAAGAAAACCTAGAAATTCACCAGATTTTAAAAAAGTGGAATGGTGCAGAGACAGGATTATACA
>NW_007093264.1:0-493 GCF_000164805.1 Carlito syrichta
TGTACTACACAAGTTTTATATATTGGCAATATTTTTATTTTCACTTTTTATTATGTATTTCATGCCTGTTACTTTTCTACCTAATATCTACTCTCATTCATACTCCTTTGCTGGTAAAGTACTTATATAACATTTGCTATGTACCATATACTGTTCTACCCCACAAATATTGAGTCAATTAATCTCTTACTACATTATTATTATTTTCCTTTACAGGGGAGGAAACTGAAATGAATCACCTATGATCACATAACCACTGAGTGGCAGAGCTGAGATTCTCACTGGTAGTCCAGTTCCAGACTTGAAGGAAACTGGAATATAAGCTGGCAAGGCCCTTATATTCTTTGGCTTATGTTCAAGTAACTAAGCCTACATTTTCCTTTGTCTCCCCTGACCTTTTAGTGCATTTATTATTATTATTTTTTGAGTTGGAGTCTCACTCTGTCTCCCAGACTGGAGTGCAGTAGCCATTCCTGGTCACCACAGCCTCGAC
>NW_007093265.1:0-1054 GCF_000164805.1 Carlito syrichta
CTAGATTGACTAAAAGGCTAATGTTTACATTAAAAGAGGTAAGTAATGTCAGGGAAATAAGCATGTCAAATTATCATTTATGACATCAGCCTCAGAGATTTGACATCATACTGGGAGGGACCTTGACCACTGAGCAATCCTTAGGCTTCAAGGGCTTATGTACAGTGCTCTGCCAAATGCGGTAAACCAGGTATGAGAAGAAAGATGTTCACTTAATGGTTATTTCATTCATTCAGTAGATTGACTAAAAGGCTAATGTTTACATTAAAAGAGGTAAGTAATGTCAGGGAAATAAGCATGTCAAATTGTCATTTATGACATCAGACTCAGAGATTTGACATCATACTGGGAGGGACCTTGACCACTGAGCAATCCTTAGGCTTCAAGAGCTTATGTACAGTGCTCTGCCAAATGCGGTAAACATGGTGGATTTCATTCCCAAGAAGTAAAGAAAACTATGTTTTCGCACCTATGCAAAAATTTCTCCAGGTATAAGTGACCATTATTATGACCACCGAATATTATTGGAGCTTGGTTATAGCACAACCACATACTATTTTAGCAGTTTCTTTAGTTTAGAAACTTTTGGATGTTTTTAGTATTATGTCACAGCCTTTGAGCCATTTTTCTAACCAGATTTGAACATCACTTTAGCTAAGATCTTCGTCAATTTTCCAGAATTTTCAAATATCTAAATTTTTATTCTAATGCGGAACCCAAATACTTAATACATTGTAAATCTCCATGTTATTTTGGTTTATATATATTGGGCCCCAAATACTCTTTCTTCTATGTGCCTGTTTTTAAAAGCTTGGTGATTAAAAGTATCAGATTAATCAGATACTTTGTTGCGGAGTACAATATTATGTCTTAGGTAGAGAAAATACTAGGGGATTCAATGGAAATACCCTTTTAAAAATATAAATTGATTTAAAATATAAAGGGAATGTGATTTTATATTTCCTTCAATAGATAAGGGAAACTTTTCTCTAAGGATTGCACATCTGTAACATTTAATCAAAATTAACAAGCAGAAAATACAGAGTGTACCAAC
>NW_007093266.1:0-818 GCF_000164805.1 Carlito syrichta
TGGCAAACGATCTCGTGACGCTTTGTGTACACATAAGACTTATTCGGTCTAAATGAGTAAACGGATCCTACTATGAGTGTCTTTCACAGAAATGGAACATGAAGAAAGCGTTTCATAAGAAATCGGTACGTTTGTCTTAGAGTCTTTTGTTCGTCCTTTTTTTTTTTCCTGAGGTGGAGTCTCGCTCTGTCGCCTGGACGGGATAGACGTAGATGAATTTCCCATGGCTAGGTCTCAGGAGGCGTTCGGACATTTTTAAAGTCACGTTCTACCGTAGGCCGAGTGGCAGCCTGCCCCGCCCCACGGCAGATCCAAAGAAAACTCCATCGGATGTCAGACTGAGACAGTTCAGGCTTTCGATCCGTGGTTTGGCATCATGATCGCTAGGAATCTTTCAGAGACACAAGTAAACCGGACTAGGTATTTGGTATCCCTCGGGATCTGAGTCAATCGATCGTTGAAGGAACTTTGAAATTGTTTCTGGTGGGCCTTTTTCCTACCCCTCTGAAGGAAACGGGGCCACAGACATAGCTGTTCGAAAGGAAATAGGTCGTCCACCTGGGACCGATTTTCATCACAGCTCAGAAGCTCGCTGCCCTCTGGAACTCCCTGGACCGAGGAGAACCCAGAATCCCTTCCACCCAGGGGAGCGAGTGCCGCTCAGAGATCTCGGAGAGAGGAAGGACCCGACTGACGGCTGCCAGAAGACGGGGAGGCACCCTTCCTCAGGCTCGGTGACTCAGCCTGTAATCCCACACCTTGGGAGGCTGAGGTGAGTGGATGGCCTGAGCCCGCGGGTTCGAGACCCGCCTGGGCGG
>NW_007093267.1:0-866 GCF_000164805.1 Carlito syrichta
AGAGACTCTGCCCATATTCTTGCAATATGTGGATGTGCCATCCAAGCCGGCACGGGAAAACTCCTCCTCACCTTGGCTCTCCCTAACCTGGTTCGCTAACCCTTTCTCCTTTCCATTTTCTGTTGACATCCCACGTTACTTTGACATGGAATGTTTAATCTGTGATTTTTATATATTGGTTAAGTGCACTACTATCTACTGTGTGTGATATTGGCTGGACTGGAGGAGTGGCTTGAGCCTGCCTGCCTGACGCTCTTACTACCTGGTAAAAGGGAAGTACGAAGTAGCGTTGTCTCCTCGGGAACACCGTGTAGCTTGTGGCTTTTAAGATCACACCAGCCTCGGTAAAATTCTGACATTTTGGAACACTACAAATATGGGTGTACCTGGTCTGACCTCGTGCCACTCAGGATATAGAATGTAGAAGTAATTATTTTTAGAGTGGTCATCTCACTCTGTCGTTCAGGTTGAGTGCGGTGGCACAATCTCAACTCACCACCACCTCTACCTCATGGGCTCAGGTGACCCTTCCGCCTCGGCACCTCAGCCTCCCAAGTATCTGGGACTACAGGCATGTATCACCCCATGCCTGAATATTTATTTATTTTATTTTTGGTAAAGACAAGGTTTTGCTATCGAAAGGGTGTAAGTCGAAGTCAATATAGCCGAAAAGCTTGAATCCTTCCTAGGAAAAGGAGCAAAGCATTGCAGGAGGGTGTTGCAGCCAGAACCCGGTTGCAGTATTACAAAGGCTACTCACACCGAGTGCAGTGGCTTACACCTGAATTACTCCCAGTACTTTGGGGGGTGGAGGTGAGAGGATTGCGTGATTCCATTGGTTCGAGACCAGCCTTGGTAACTCAGCG
>NW_007093268.1:0-891 GCF_000164805.1 Carlito syrichta
CGAGAACCTATTCAGTAAATGGTGCTGGAAAAACTGGCTGACCACATACAGAAGATTGAAACAGGATCCCTATCTATCCCCATACACAAAAATTAACTCTAAATGAATCAGGGACGTAAATGTAAAACCTCAAACCATAAGAACCCTAGAAAATGAAGGACATACCCTCATGGAAATTGGAACTGGCATCCAATTCCTGAACAAAACCTGAAACCCACAGGCCATAAGAGAAAAGATAGACAAGTGGGACCTCATTAAACTGACAAGCTTCTGCAAAGTCAAAGAAACTATCAAGAGAGTAGGGAGACAGCCTACAGACTGAGAAAATAGTATTTACCAACTCCAGGTCTGACAAAGGCTTAACATCTTGGATCTACAAGGAACTCAAGTGTGCTGAAAAGAAAAAAAAAAACAACTCCATTATAAAGTGGGCAAAAGATACGAACAGACAGTTTGCAAAGGAAGACATCCGAGCAGCCAACAGACACATGAAGAAATGTTCAACCTCACCAATCATCAGGGAGATGCAAATCAAAACCACATTGAGATACCTCCTAACTCCAGTCAGAGTGGCAATTATCAATAACTCAAAAAATAAAAGTTGCTGGAGAGGGTGTGGTGAAAAAGGAACACTTCTACACTGTTGGTGGGAGTGCAAACAAGTGCAACCTCTTTGGAAAACAATATGGCTATTCCTAAAAGCTCTAAGTATTGACCTCTCATATGATGCTGCAATCCCCCTACTGGGAATATATCCTGAAAAACTCAAATCACTCTATAAAAAAGATATCATGCACACATATGTTTATCACAACATTGTTCACAATAGCAAGAACCTGGAAACAACCATGCTGCCCATCAAAAGAGGACTGGATTTTAAAAATGTGGTAC
>NW_007093269.1:0-830 GCF_000164805.1 Carlito syrichta
ATGTTAGCACCATCGGCTTGATCCTCATGTGATCACTTTCACATGTGTCTCCCCTGGGTGGTGGATGTTCTTTCTTTCTATAACAAGTGGACATTAAAATGACGTCTAAAATAGATTATCTTTGCCTCACAAGAAGAGATTTTGCCGTTAGTTATTCATAAGATTTCCTTTTTGTCAGAAATGCATATGGAAAGTTTTTATTGAACACACAGTCCTTCTTGAAAAATAATGCTGTTTATAATATACTATAAAATATATCATAATTGTATCTTTACATATGTGTATATATAGTTTGTGTTGTATTATCCATATTACATTCTAATATATATATCATTATTTTATAGTTATATATGTTTATATCAATTGTTTGGAACAATTTTTTAAGATAACAGTCCTCCAGTCTCATTTATTCCAAGAATTTAGATGGATATAGTTTTCACGACAAGTATAATTTTTCATGTCTATACATGATTATACCAGAGAAATGTCCCTGTATAGAAAAAAAGATGTGTAGAAACCATAATGCTACCATTTTTGTTCCATCTACTTTTATTTATTTATTTATTTATTTATTTATTTATTTATTTATAGTTGGAGTCTCATTCTGTCGCCCAGACTGGAGTGCAGTGGCCACTCCCCGCCCACCGCAACCTCGCCTGTTGGGCTCCTTAGAGCCTTCTGCTTCAGGCTTCCAAGTAGCCGGAATTACAGGCATGCACTACCACTCACGGCTGATTTTTGGATTTATTGTAGAGATGAGATCTCGCTGCCCAGGCGGGTGTGGAACCCGCGGGCTCTGGCAATCCATTCGCCTCAGCCTCCGAAAGGAA
>NW_007093270.1:0-874 GCF_000164805.1 Carlito syrichta
AAGACATTATAATACACACAATATAGTCTAAGCTACTTTAAATTTCACATCTGCCTCCTCATTTGTGTAATGTATAATTTATTATCAAATATACTCTATAATGAAGACTACTGTGCAATGTATAAATTATTCACAGAAAGCAAGTTAGGAACGTTCAAAAGTGATGACTTTTTGCAGGTCACAGAAGAACATTGTGGTATATTAAATCAATAATTTACTAGATGTGGCCTGTGACTCCTGTTTGAAAGAACTGCTGTATCTTACAAAACTGTTGGTATATTTCTAGTAAATTACTTATGCATTAATATAGCCTGATTGAATGTCACAAATCATAAATCCTAATATGGAATATGTTTGAAAGCTGTATCTCTCATGGAATTTTTTTTTAAGAGAAGCCTTTTCCTAATCTTTAAAGTCTGTGATAGGAGTTAGAATGCAGACCACTATTACTCTCAGTATTGACTTTATGACCACAATTACTGTTTCTTTCTTTTGTTCAAAACCTTGATCTTGGTGAAAATAGTTAGCTATCCTGACATTCCTTTCATTATCCTATACATGGCTTGTAAATAAGCATAAGTACTTCATTTAGTTTATCTGTCTTAAATGATAAGCTTTTAATAATGCTTCATTATATGTGAATTGATTTTGTGTTAAATTTCTTAATACTAAAAAATAAAATTCATCTGAATCTAGTAATCTGTGGTTTGTAAACCATTTTAATGACTCCATAAGTCAGCTTAGTAGGATATGAGTTTCTATATCTGTCATCTTTCTGACTGCTTAGATTCATTCATTTGATTTTGCTGGTGAAGAAGGAGTCACCTTCAATTCTCAGCACACTGTGTGCTGTGTTCTCCATAAGATTGTGATC
>NW_007093271.1:0-660 GCF_000164805.1 Carlito syrichta
CAATCTTCTGCATGTGGTCAGCCAATTTTCCCAGCACCATTTACTGAATAGGTTCTCCTCTCCCCATTGGTAGGTGGTGGGGGCTTTGTCGAAGATGAGTTGGTTGAGAAATTGAGGTTTTGCTTCTGGAATCTCAATTCTGTTCCATTGATCTATATGCCTGTTCCTGTACCAATACCAAGCTGTTTTGATGATTGTAGCTTTATAGTAGAGTTTGAAATCTGGTATTGTGATACCACCTGCTTTATTTTTTTTGCTGAGGATTGTTCTGGCTATTCTTGGATGTTTGTGTTTCCATATGAATTCCTGTGTTGTTTTTTCTAGGTCTGAGAAGAATGTTGTTGGTAATTTAATGGGTATTGCATTGAATTTGTAGATTGCCTTAGGTAAGATGGACATCTTCACAATGTTGATTCTTCCGATCCATGAGCATGGGATATTTTTCCACTTGTTCATGTCGGCTTTGATTTCTTTGAGCAGTGTTTTGTAATTTTCATTGTAAAGGTCTTTCACGTCTCTGGTTAGGAAGATGCCAAGGTATTTCATTTTTTTTGTGGCTAGTGTGAATGGAACTGTGTTTTTTATTTGGGTTTCTGTTTGTTTATTATTGGTGTAGAGAAATGCGATTGTCTTTTGTACATTTATTTTGTATCCTGAGAC
>NW_007093272.1:0-623 GCF_000164805.1 Carlito syrichta
ACAGCTGAGTCATTTAAGTAAACTTATAGATTATAGTATAGTGTTAAGTTAATAATATTAATCGTCAAAAATATTAAAAGTTAGTAAAATTGGATTGAACATAGAGTTAACTTGGAAAGTTTTTTAATCAGGGTTTAGAACATAGAGTATAATATTAATGATTTATTGAACATTGTGGAAAACATTTTGAACAATCTGTATTGAAATTGTGCACCTGTGATTCATACATCATGGAATTGCAGTTGTTCACTGGGAACTTGAAAGTCTTGTGATGGTACATGATTTGTAAAGCGCGTTACACATCAATGAAATTTACGCCCCCAGCAAGTAATTGTCACACTGCTGGAGTTTATAGAAAATGGTATATAAGTTGGAAAAAGTTTGAATAAAATTGGCTTCAGTCTTGGCCAGACTGTTCCCAGAAGAGCTGCCTCCGTGTGGTTTCTTCTCTCCGTTCTGATTCACCGGTGCAGTCCTAACTCCCCCTCGGTCAGTGCTGGTCACCGACACAACTCCATTCTTAACTGTCTACCCACCTGGCCTACAGCAGAAACGATACCCATTAATCAATATTTTTAGGTATTTTTTTGAGTTGAAGTCTCACTCCGTTGCTCAGACTGGAG
>NW_007093273.1:0-758 GCF_000164805.1 Carlito syrichta
ATGATGCCATCGGCCCCCCTGCTTTTGAGGCCGAACAAGGACAGGACTCTGCTTCGCTCGTGTATTTAACCACCAGATTTTGCAGCGACGGTCCATCTAGAGTCACTCTACAGAACACAACCTTGAAAAACTTACTAAATAGGCAATGTTTCACCATTAATCTCGCTTTGGACAATAGATGCCAGTCCGCTGTTCATCCACATACGAACAAGACACAGAGAGCGGCCGATTGCAACCCTTGCTTCATGATAATAATAAAAACCCCAGTCAGACACAGAAGCTCATGACTGTGATCCCAGCATTTTGGGATGCAGTGGCAGGAGGATACGTTGAGCCCGGAAGTTTGTCGGGAAACTTCATCGTTATGAAAAATACAAAAAACCCTGGAGTATGGTGGCGTGTGTCTTTAGTCCCAGCAACTCAGAAGGCTGAAGCGAGAGGACCGCTTGAGCCCGATTGTTCAAGTCTGCGATGCACTCTAACCCGGGCAATATAGCAAGACTCTGTATCTACAAAACAAAACACAAAAAACCCAAAGTAGGTTAGGCTAATTCATCATTTTTTATACTTGAAATTTATTTATTCTATGTCTGCATATTTAAAGCTCGTTCCTGCTGACACACACCTTCTTGATGCTTCACCCCTCTCCTTCCATAATAGAAGGCGCTGGGCAGCCCCCTTCAGGGAGCCAGCTCTCAAATCTTCCTCCCGTGTTTTCTCCTTTGAACAAATTCCCAGTAAAACCTTGTCTGAGGATC
>NW_007093274.1:0-610 GCF_000164805.1 Carlito syrichta
GTCCTTCTTACTTATGTGATTTCAGAAGAGAAATTAGATGTAATTGCTATCTTGACTTTTATATCAGTGTTTCAGTTCCTTCTGGTTTCTTTCAGACTTGTTTATTTTAACTCTAGTTTCTGTAATGTGAATATGATAGGACTGGGTATAGTGGTTTTGCTTTGTTTTGGCATTTATGCTGTTTGGTGTTCTTTGAGCCTCCTGGATCTGTGGTTTTGTGCCAGAAGTTAATTTGAGAAAATCATTCAGTCATTATTTTAAAAACATTTGTTTTTTACCCTCTTTGCTCTCCTTCTTAGATTTCTCATACAAGTGTGTTACATCTTTCAGAACTATCTCAATGTTTTTGTATATCTTGCTTTGACATAATTGTTTTAAATTCTCAGTCTGGGTATTGCAACACCTCTGCCATAGCTAAATCTGGTTCTAATGTTTGCTCTGTCTCTTCAGGTTTTGGAGGGTTTCTTTTTGCCTTTTAGTATGCTTGTAATTTTTTTGATAGCTGTACATGATATGCTAGGTAAAAGAAGTTGGTGTTAATAAGCCTTTGGTAATAAGATGGTGAGGAGTGGTGGGGAGTGAAAGCATTCATTAGTCCCAAGAGTGCTCA
>NW_007093275.1:0-894 GCF_000164805.1 Carlito syrichta
TCAGCCTGTTATCCCAGCACTTTGGGAAGCCGAGGTGAGTGGATTGCCTGAACCCGCGGGTTTGAGACCCGCCTGGGCAATTTGACGAGACCTCATCTCTACAATAAATCAAAAAATTAGGTGGGCGTGGTAGCGCTAGCCTGTAGTTCCAGCTACTTGGAAGCCTGAGGTGGAAGGATCGCTGGAGCCCAGCAGGTCGAGGCTGCGGTGGCCAGAAGCGGCCACTGCACACCAGTATGGGTGACAGAGTGAGACTCCAAATCAAAAAAAAGAAGGAAATGGAACCCCATCCCCTGTGGGTGTTTGAATCATAATCCACAGCCCATTCATTCCACAATCCCTTCCTATTGTAGCTCTCCTCTATAAAGAGCAGTTTGGGACACCTAAAATAAAAATAGAAATTTATTTTTTCAGTTAATCACACAAATGTGCAAGGCGTAAGAAGAGTTGGATAAGGAAATATGGCCCCTGCCCTGAAGAAGCTGATAGTTGAATAGGGCCACAGACATTGCTGCATGCAGGATGGTTGTGTGCGTACAGCTGGCCCTGCATTTCCCTGGGTTCTGCATCTGTGAATTCAACCCACCACAGATCAAAAATATTTGTTGAAAATCATGTTTGTATGGAACACCTGCAGACTTTTTAAAAAACTCTCATTCCCTGAACAATACAGTATAACAGCTATTTGCATAGCATTTATACTGCATTAGGTATTGTAAGTAATCTAGAGGTGATTTAAAGTATATGGCAGATTCATGTAGATTCTATGGAAATACTATGACATTTTATACAGGAGACTTGAGCATCTGCAGATATTTGTTTTCTGTAGGAAGTCCTGTAGCTGATCATCCCTCTGTGATACCAAGGGATGACATATGTCTATATTTATTCATG
>NW_007093276.1:0-716 GCF_000164805.1 Carlito syrichta
CCTGAAGTGCTTCTGTTGATAAATCTGCTGCTATTCTAATTGGTCTTCCCTGGTAGGTAGTCTGACCTTATTCTCTTGCTGCCTTTAGGACTTTTTCTTTTATACCTACTTTGCTTTGGTGAATTATTATGTTTCTGGGAGTTGGTCTTCTCATTTGTTGTCTTGCAGGGGTTCTCTGAATCTCTTGTGCTTGAATATTTGCATCACTGATGAAATGAGGCAAGTTTTCTTGAATAATTTCATGAAATGCTTATTCCAGGGTGGTCTCTGTCTCTCTTTCTGCCTCAAGAAGTCCAATTACTCTTAGGTTCAGCCTCTTGAAATAGTTGCTCATCTCTTGAAGATTTTTTTAATGTCTTTTAATGTTTCTTTTCTATGTTTTTGACAGTTTGGGTTAGTTCTATATTTTAACCCTCAAGCTCTGAGATTTTTTCTTCTGCTTCGCTAATTCAGCTTTCCATGCTTATCAGTTTATTATTTATTTAATTCACAGTATTCTTTACTGCTGTTATCTCAGTTATCAACTCTTTTCTATTTTCTTCTTGTCTCTCCTCAATTCTTCTTATTCTGTCTACTAATGTCTTGATATGTGGGTTTGTGGTTTGAGACCTGTCCTTCTGGTGGCTCTTCATTGTTTGTGTTCTGAAGTCTGTTTTCTCAGTGTCTGACCTCTCAGGGTCTGTGTGAAATCCATATTCTTCTTTTGGTTTTTCTTC
>NW_007093277.1:0-1125 GCF_000164805.1 Carlito syrichta
CAGTCTGTCAGTCTGAATATAGAGCTTTCTTTTATTCAGATCAGAAAGACTGCAGGTTTCTATGAAATATGTTTATCAATCTATAATTTTAAAGTAAGTGCAATTTTATAAATGAGTTATTCCTAACTTCAGGATAAAAAATGATCACCTGAAGGGTTTATTACTATAGATATATATGAAGGCCTCACCTACAGATGTTTTGACACAGTGTATCCTTAGTAATACCCACGGTGCAATTTACTTGGCATCCCATTTTATTCCAAAGCAGAACATATAATGCACACACTTTGGCAGACAGAAGTGCATGTTACATTTTCATTTCATGGCACCTGGTTTCTTGTAGTGCAAATCAAGAAGTGATCTATCATATTTTCCTGAACTAATGACAAAGTAAATATAATACTTTAGAATTTGCATAAATCTTGGAGATTTTTTTCATTTGTCATATATACAGAGACTGAATCTTGAAGAAACTAATTTGTCACAGAAATTAAATAGGGTGAGAATTTAAGTTTCCTGTTTTTGTGTGGGCTCTTTATTCTAAAGCACAGTGGATTAGAGTTACATTTTTCAGCCTCTAAGTTTTATCTTACTGAAAAAAATAAAAACAATTACAAATGCATGCATGTATTTATTTACACAAAAAAATTTATGTACATAGCATTATTAATTTTGTATTGGACATTACTTTAGGTGACTCTACTAAAAGCCAGAAATAGTTTAGACTGAGATAGGTCCTACCTTTGAGAATTTGCTAGAGTCAAAGAGACCCCTTCTAAATGACTCAATAATCACTAAAATGACTCTTCTCCAAAGACAATGCTAAGGCAAGGCTCCAGTATATATCTTAATCTAGGTTATTACTGAATGTAAGTCATGTGATGGCATCTAATGAAAAATTTTCATTGAAAAAAATCAGTGTTAACAACTGAAACAAGAGAGCTGTAATGGGTTCGGCTATGTTTTTCTGGCCTAGATTGTGTTCCTATAATATGCAGAGAAGAGGAATTGATGACCTGTGAGCTATAGTGTCCTCCTCGTCTCATTTGAGTGTTTGATTTTCAGTGTTATTTTTTTATTTTTATTTTTTTTGAGTTGGAGTCTCACTCTGGCACCCAGACTGGA
>NW_007093278.1:0-1016 GCF_000164805.1 Carlito syrichta
CAATCTGCAAGTTTCAAAACCTGCCAGACATGGGACTGGAGAAATCTAAATAGACACAAGGCACTTTCCTGGAAGTGCAACATAGTAATCGATTCACAACCTTACCCCCACATCCTCTCTTTGTGAAGTTATCAGTTATCAGTTTACAACCCCTGCTTGCTATCCACTCTTCCACTCTCTCTTTCTTATATTCCTTCAAGATTTTGTCCTCACCATTCTATTGAAATTG
Organism: Carlito syrichta; assembly: GCF_000164805.1. Taxonomy (NCBI): domain Eukaryota; kingdom Metazoa; phylum Chordata; class Mammalia; order Primates; family Tarsiidae; genus Carlito; species Carlito syrichta. The sequence goes on from NW_007093278.1 coordinate 230, forward strand.
TTATGTCAAAGTCACCATTTTCTCATGTTGTGGTATGATCAATTCTTAATGTGCACTTTACTCTACCTATGAGCAATTATCTCTCACTGTTGATTACTCCATCTGTTTGAGCCTTTCTTTGCATGACCATCAGGACAATCACACCCTTTCCTGGTTGGCAGCACTCCAAATATATATTTATATATCTCATCCTCCTTGCAACTTGATCCCCTAATCTGTCTTCTCATTCTAATCACCATTCTTCAATGATGACATTCATTTCTATGTTTTCTATACATTTTGATTACTAGACTTTTATCTGTAGTCATGACTTCTGTCCTGAGTTGTATACTAATATTACTAATAGACATCCCAAAATTAATATGTCTAAAATACTTCCGCATTCATTCTCCTCCATCTCAGTAAGTGTGGCCACCATCCACCCTATTCTTAGGCCATAAGCCTTGGACCATATTGATTTCTCTTTCTGACATTCAAGTTCACATTTATATCTGTGTTCAATCTGTTAGTAAACATTGTCAACTCCACCTTAAAAATATATCTGAAAGCGTGCCAATTCTCATCACTTTGACCACAATCTTTCCATCTAAATCACCATTATCTTTCCCCTCCACTTCACAATAGGCTCCTAATCAGTCACAGTGCTTCTACTCCATCCCTTCTTACATGAAATGTAGTGATTTTTTTAAAAAATCACTAAATATAGTGATTTTTAAAGCAGGATTTATTGAGAGGACAGAAAAGCTCCCACAGTGGGAGGGGACCCAAGGGAGTTGCTAAGAAGTTT
>NW_007093279.1:0-737 GCF_000164805.1 Carlito syrichta
CACCACCTCTACCTCATGGGCTCAGGTGACCCTTCCGCCTCGGCACCTCAGCCTCCCAAGTATCTGGGACTACAGGCATGTATCACCCCATGCCTGAATATTTATTTATTTTATTTTTGGTAAAGACAAGGTTTTGCTATCGAAAGGGTGTAAGTCGAAGTCAATATAGCCGAAAAGCTTGAATCCTTCCTAGGAAAAGGAGCAAAGCATTGCAGGAGGGTGTTGCAGCCAGAACCCGGTTGCAGTATTACAAAGGCTACTCACACCGAGTGCAGTGGCTTACACCTGTAATTACTCCCAGTACTTTGGGGGGTGGAGGTGAGAGGATTGCGTGATTCCATTGGTTCGAGACCAGCCTTGGTAACTCAGCGAGACCTCGTCACTACTGTAAGTTTTTTTTAAAAATTAGCTGGGTAGGGTGGCGCATGCCTGTGGTTCCAGCTACCTGGAAGGCTTAGATACAAGGATGGCCTGAGCACAGCATGTTGAGGAGGTGGTGGCCATGAGTGTGCCACTATACCTCATCCGCCCTGGGTAACAGAGTGAGACTCCTATAAAAATAAAAATAGAAAATAAAAGACCGCTTACTTGTTCAGAGACACAGATAGAAAGTGACGACCAGTTTTGTGAAGGCTGGCGATACATCATATTGCCTTCTTCAGATAGTACTGAATACGAATGTGTAAGCTGTCTGATGAAAAATTTTAGACGTTTGTGCAGGGAGTGGAGTTGGAGAC
>NW_007093280.1:0-896 GCF_000164805.1 Carlito syrichta
ACTGAGAACTTAACATAAAATTTTTGATAAGCAGAGCTTATAAATAAGGCATTCCCTTATATGAATATCTTGTTTCAAAAATGGTATCATATTACCTACTTGATTATGTTCAACTTTTTAAAAACTTTTTTTAGCCGGGCTCGGTGGCTCAGCCTGTAATCCCACGCTTTGGGAGGTTGAGGTGAGTTGATTGACTGAGCCCACGGGTTTGAGACCCGCCTGGGCAACTTGGCAAGACCTCATCTCTACAATAAATCAAAAAATCAGCCGGGCATGGTAGCGCTTGCCTGTAATTCTAGCTACTAGGAAGGCTGAGGCAGAAAGATCGCCGGAGCCCAGTGGGTCGAGGCTGTGGTGGCCAGGAACATGCCACTGCACTCCTGCCTGGGCGACAGAGTGAGACTCCAACTAAAAAAACAAACAAACAAAAATGCCCCAACCCTGATGGAACTGGTCAAGCAGACAATAAGAATGACTACCACTAGCTATGTGCTCTACATGCAGGTAGTTCCCAATCCTTTACAACCTGGAACACCCACAGTCAGTCCTTGAGGTTTAACTATGAGAACTCGGAGGCTAGCAAGGCTGGTGGTATCTTGGTATCCCACAGCTAGTAAGGGACAGACCTGGGATTTGAGTCTAAATATGATTAACTCCACACCCTGTGCTCTAACCACCTCACTGCACTGTCTTTCTTCTTACTATTAAGAGTAGATTCTGGGCACTGATTTGGATGCTCAGGGATCCCCTGAGCAAGAAAAGTAACTGCTCCACCTACAATCACAGCAAATGAGCATTCCAGCTTGTGACAACCCAGAGAGAGGAGAGCACAATAAACCGTTCTAGGACAGGAATCTCACACTCACTTGTGTTTACATTTCCCCCAAATACATGAC
>NW_007093281.1:0-821 GCF_000164805.1 Carlito syrichta
GGCATGGCGTTTAATTTAATACATTTTAATATACGTGGCTGTGGATTGGTGTCCGAAATGCTGATGAATGCCTTACAATGAATAATTGAAGAAAAAGCATAGAGATTCCACGCCCACACCAACAGTATGGGAGCTCTGTGGACATCCACTCAGAGAACAGTCATAACCCATGATAGCAGCTGCTTTCAAAAAGTTCTTCAAAGTCTGTGGAGTTTGTCCTAAGTTAGGCATGCAGCCACCAGAAATGTTTGGTCTCTGTGACAGCATTGAGAATAGGTGGCACATGGCCATGACCTATCCCCGGCGCTAGCTGTACCTAGTGAAAGGTCTGCATGGTTGAGTGTGGTCGAGAAGTTGGTGCTGTGTCTTCCCTCAGCTCCCAGACCAGAGTGTCAGTGTCTTCTTTCCAGCTCTGAGTCCTGGAAGTTCAGTTCCCGGCAAGTGAGTCCGAGAGGCTGGGGCTTCCTTCCTCCACCTGTTGCCCACTCACAGGACTGGAGCTCTGTCCCGGGCCTGGCAGGCTGGGAAAATGGGGTCAAATTGTCTGCAAGCTGCTTTTCTTGTAGAGCAGAGGTTGCATGCTGGTGGCGGCCACCTGTGAGGACTTGGAAACATGACCTCACTCAGCACCCATCCTGAAGCATGGGTGTCACTCCAAGAGAAGTGGGTCTCTGTCCTTACCTTTGGCTCCACAGCATGGGTTTAGAGGAGGTTTTCCTCGCATTAGAGGCCCCTCGTATGATCACAGCCCGCTGAAATGACCACTAAAAGGGTTGGCTACTGTTCAAGGAGAGTATGTGGCAAGAACAAATCCAAGGGTG
>NW_007093282.1:0-552 GCF_000164805.1 Carlito syrichta
CTTCCTCAAGATCCCGCGCGAGGCCGGCCGCCCGGGCAAGGGTAACTACTGGGCGCTCGACCCCAACGCCGAGGACATGTTCGAGAGTGGCAGCTTCCTGCGCCGCCGCAAGCGCTTCAAGCGCTCGGACCTCTCCACTTACCCGGCCTACATGCACGACGCGGCGGCCGCCGCGGCTGCCGCCGCCGCCGCCGCCGCCGCCGCCATCTTCCCGGGCGCAGTGCCCGCGGCGCGCCCGCCCTACCCGGGCGCCGTCTATGCGGGCTACGCGCCGCCGTCGCTTGCCGCGCCGCCCCCGGTCTACTACCCCGCGGCGTCGCCGGGTCCTTGCCGCGTGTTCGGCCTGGTTCCCGAGCGACCACTGAGCCCGGAGCTGGGCCCCGCGCCGTCGGGGCCCGGCGGCTCCTGCGCCTTTGCCTCGGCCGGCGCCCCTGCCACTACCACCGGCTACCAGCCCGCGGGTTGCACGGGGGCGCGGCCGGCCAACCCCTCGGCCTATGCGGCGGCCTACGCGGGCACCGACGGCGCGTACCCGCAGGGAGCCGGCAGCGC
>NW_007093282.1:788-4012 GCF_000164805.1 Carlito syrichta
TGGGTGGCAGCAGCGGCGGCGTGGAGACCGCGGTGGACTTCTACGGGCGCACGTCGCCCGGCCAGTTTGGAGCGCTGGGGCCTTGCTACAATCCTGGCGGGCAGCTCGGAGTGGGCAGCGGAGGCACCTACCATGCTCGCCATGCCGCCGCCTATCCTGGTGGGATGGATCGGTTCGTGTCCGCCATGTGAGCCGAGCGTAGGGACGAAAACTCACAGATACCTCGGCTGTCCACACGAACTGTTTTCCCAGAGACCAGAGAACAGGACTGGAGGGAGGACCCCGTTGGGACCCACATGGAAGGGATCCAGCCGGCCGTAGGCTCAGTCTCCCGGCGCATCGGGATACACCGGGTTTACTTTGCAAATGGGAGGAGGGCGAGGCAGCCAGAGCCCTTGGACTGGCCCAAGGGACCCTCGATGGGGCAAAGCCCCAAAGGACCTGCCTTTCTACCGTTTTACCAGCGTGGTGTCTACACCAGCGCCCAGGGTTCGCATTATGAAGAGTCACTTCGCTTCACTCTTCCTTGTGCTGCTGAAAACTCGGACCTTTTTTTTACAGAGTTTCAGCCTCTTGTGCCTTTGACTAGTTAAAAGGCTCTGACAGCGCCTTTCTTAAAGTGAGGAGGACAAGTTTGCAAGAGAAGTGGCTTTTTGTTTGTTTGCTTGCTTATGGGAGAGATCTCTGCTCCTATTGACCTGGGCTGGTTTTCCCTGCCTCTAGAACTGCAGACCTAGCCCTGAGTCTGAATCGTGCCTGTCTGCTTGCCAGGATGACCCAGTCTGCTCACCTGAACCTTCTCTTAGTACACAAGAGAGCTGCAGGGCTCTATCCCCACCCCCTTCATTATCTTTAAGTGCCCCATCTTCTCGGATGCTGGCTGCATCCGTGGCCACCCAGGGCCTCTGCATAGCCCCCCAAAGTGCTGTTCTAGGGAATGGAAACAGAGCCATGGCAAGCGTCTACCTACAGTCCCAGGATTCGCTCCAAGCAGCGATTTTTTCATAATTTATTGAACTTGTGAGCAGGCTGTGCTGGTCACTTCATAGCTATTACTGCCGGGTCATAAATTGGTTTTCTGGTAAGGCAGATAGAAACACATTTGTCCCTTGCCCACTGTTTTTTTTTTCCTCAAGCCCCGACCCAACGGGTGAACTAAAGTTCAAGGAGATGAGAGGACTCAGGGGAGACACTGGTGACAGCTTTCAGTAGTTGGGGTTGGCCCTCCCGTCCCAGCATTCTCTTCTTCGACACCTCAGCAGTCTCCTCATGCAAAAAGGAAAGCGAAAAATTAATCTGGGCGGCCACTGAAGTAAGTTTTAGAAAGAAACTGGATTTTTTTTACCTTTTTTTTTTTTTGTATGTTTGCTTTGAGCAGCAGGCTCACTCAAATCAGAGAAAGTCCAACAAGTTTCCTAACTTTCTCTTGAGAAATCTTGTAAGTTTCCTTCTGGAGCAAAACCTGCCAGCTAAATATTTCAGAGGCTCCATTCACAGCTTTCAGATACACCTGAGTGTTCAGATGAACTGTTTTAATAAAATATTTGAGCGAGTGAGTTCTGGCAAGAGAAACTCAGCCTCTTTCTGTGCAGTCAACTTTGTAGGGAAGGGTGGGAGGTGTGAAAAAGACTATGAAAACCAAGAGTAATTGGAGTGGGAGAGGACTGAACTATTCTGTCCACAAAGGCATGTGAACTTAGTTCAACCCACACAGGGATTTGTCTAAATCAGTGCTCTGCAGTAAAAATATAATGCAAGCCACACATGTAAATTTAAATTTTCTAGTAGCCACATTAGCAAAGGAAAAAACAGGTGACATTAATTTGGGTAACATGTTTAACTTACTATACCCAAAATATTATCATTTCCACATATAATCAACATAAAAATTGTGGAGATGTCTTCCTCTTTTCTCGTATGAAGACTTCAAAATTCGGAGTGTATGTGACACTTATGACTTATCTAAATTTGGACTAACCACACACCAAGTGCTCACAGCAACACGCCTTGGACAGTGCAAGTCTAAGTGCTGGTCCTTCCGGCTTTGGTGGCGGTAAGTGACCACCTAGAGGTAGGAGGAGGCTGGAGGGCTGACCCTGCCTAGGTCCAGATTCCAGACCCAGCCCTGCGACCTCGGAAGAGTGGGGGTGTCAGCCGCCTTTCTCTCCCCGTGAGACTTTGCGGGTGTGGAACTCAAGGGTTCCCGTGAGCAGCTAGTCGGGAGGCTGGCTCCCCCAGGCGCAGAGGTTCGGACGCCTTGCCTGGTGGGCAGGAGCAGGAAATCGAGAGTCCTGCATTCGGGAGTGTTGTCCTGGCTGGGGAGAGCCCGGCCGCTGGGTTGGAACGGGAGAAGGGCGGGCTTTGCAGTTGATGCGCGCGGGAGGTGAGCCCGGCTGCTTCCTAATGACCGATTCGAGTTCTCTGGCAGCGCCGTTAGCCTAGAGTCCCTTATCCTCTAGGATTCTCATACTGGAAATGGGAATTTGTGACTGCTACCTCAGAAGTTCCTCCTAAAGATAAAAGACACGAGAGAAAACGCTTTGAGACCTGTAAAGCGCCGGGCAGGGGAGGGCGGAAAGGCTTCCAAACAAATAAGTGCCGCCTTGTCACGAAGCCTCCGGGCGCGTCGCGATACAGCCCTGGGAGCCAGAAAGATGGGGTGGGAAAGAACGGGAATCCTCGTCTTCCGCCCTCCTTGTTGTTTGGGCGACAGGTGAGATTATGCCAAAGGCGAGGGTCCGCGCGGGGCGAGGGGGACGGGAACTCCTGCGAGGGCAGGGATCGAGGCGCCAAAGACAGAGCGACAGCCCTTCTTGGCCTCCCGCTGGCCAACGACACCAAAGCTCGCCCCCCCCCCCCCCCGCCCCCCGGGTCTGGTCTGGATGGAGAGCGAGTGCCTCTCCCGCGGGGTCGCGGGCGGACTCTCCAGCCCGCCTGACTCCAGGGCCTGGAAAGCATTCCATCGCCGGCCCTGGAACCTTCCAACTTGGGGAATTTCCAAGCCGCGGGAGAGGACCCCATGTGGGGGGGGGGGGGATGCCCATCCACGCATCATCTGAAGTTTCATATACTGTTCATGGAATGCATACCATACCATGTTTCAGAAAAACACAGATCGTCCTTCCACCTCAGAACAGAATCACACCTAAACTAAATGATACAGATTCTTCGCATGCTCATCCTTAAGGCCCTCTGGGTAGAATCTCCAAAATTCTAAGGGTGCC